>NW_016107627.1:1951396-2001473 GCF_001604975.1 Cebus imitator
ATGGAGTCTCACTCTGTCGCCCAGGCTGGAGTCCAGTGGTGCTATCCTGTCTTACTGCAACCTCCGCCTCCCAGGTTCAATCAATTCTCCTGCCTCAGCCTCCTGAGTAGCTGGGATTATGGACGTGTGCCACTACCCCTAGCTAATTTTTGTATTTTTAATAGAGACAGAGTTTCACCATGTTGGCCAGGCTGGTTTCCAACTCCTGACCTTGTGATTCGCCCAACTCGGCCTCCCAAAATGCTGGTATTACAGGTGTGAACCACCGTGCCCGGCTACTTATATTATCTATAATGACTATTTCTATAAGAAAATACGATTTTATTTTTATTTATCAATGTTAGAGAACAGATTGGCTTCCATTGAATTATCAGGGATACATGTTCTTATAGCTGTCTTTTTCTGCATCTACTGTTTTTATTTTATCCCACATTAATCCAGAAGGAAAAGTCAATATTTGGATTAAAAAAAATCCTCTATGCAAAGCTTTTATAAACAATGTATTCTCCCGAAGAAGGCTGGAGAGAAGTTTATTTTGAAACAAAGCAAACAATTTTAATGGTCCCAGAAGACATTCTCATTTTTAAAAGCTCCATCAACTGCCTGCTATTAATTAAATATGGCAAACAAATTCTTTGTCATTCTTCTCATTAGAAGATAGAGTTTATTTCCCCTTCTTTTGAGTCTGAGCTGGCGTCACACTGCTTAGCCAACAGAATGTAGGGCAATTGATTGATGTCTGTTTACGTGAGGATGGTGGCTTTGGCTTCCTCTGTCTTAGAATGCTGTCCTGGGGATGCTCCCTCTTGAAATCCAGCCACCAAGATGGAGGCACTCAAAACAACACATACCCACTTGAGCTCCCAGCCAACTGCCAGCATCCACCGCCAACCCTATGAGCGAGCCTTTTTGGACATTCTAGTCGAGCTGAGTACCCAGATGTCACAACTCAGGCTGCTTATGATAATGTGGGAAATAGGAAATGCAGCCAAGGAGCCAGTGGATTTGGCTAGGGAGGTTGCAATTGAGCTCCGCGCTGTCTTCAGATCCAGCCAAAGAAACACCCAGGTGACGCAGATTTAGGGTGGATTGTCTTATAGAGAATAGTACATCACTGAAGTAGCTGTTCCACTACTGAGTTTAAGTTTCATCTCTCCCACATCCCCCACTTTTGCTGGGTCCCCACCCATCCTCTCCCTATCTCTACCCCTCTCCTGCCAACACCATCACTTCTCTTCAAGAGTCAAACTAGCCATAATTCTCTTCTGTCCTCACTTAAAATGTCTTTCCCTACCCTGAGGACTTTATGCCTGCTGACCCAGGTTCTCAGTGGGCAGAAGCTTAGGAAGGCATCCTGCCAAACAAAGTCTCTACTGTAAGAGAACTGTGATGAGTGAAATTTTCTCTACCCATGAACCACACGTGAGCTTCACTCACCACTTCTCCTACATTCAGAGCAAAAACAACCTCCCTTCCTTCTCCTTTTTCTTCCTCTCCTCTTTTATTTCTTCCTCTTTCTTTTTCTGCTTCCTTGTTCTTCCCCTCATTCCTTTGCAAACCATGAGGAGATAAAACTGTCCATGATGAGATGCCAGTTTTTTCAAGACTACTTGCTGTTCCACCTCTTAAAAAAATGATCTCACTGCAGAACTGTGCACCTGCATTTATAAATGTTAGATTACTACAGAAATGATTTAATCAGTTCATCAACACATTTGTTAGCACCTGTGCTCTGTAAGGCACTGAGCTAGCCAACGCGGGGGAAAAAAAGACATATGTGACATAGTTTGCACTTCATTTCCTCTCTCACATCTGTCGTCAGTGCCTTACGTACGTCTATTAACCCACACTTCTTTACTGAGTGCCACCCGTGTTCCAGGCCAGCATGAGAAGTATGTGGCCTTCAGCAAGCTTCCTTCTGCTCCACAAACTCTCTCCTTGTTAGTTTGCTAAGGCTCCATAACCAACTACCACAGACTGGGAGTCTTAAAATGACAGAAACTTACTCTCTAGCTCTGGAGACTGGAGTCTAAAATCAAGGCGTTGGCAGGCCACTGTCCTTCCGACCTCTAGGGGAGGATCCTTCTTTGCCTCTTCCAGCTTGTGGGGGCCCCCAGCACTCCCCGGCTTACGGCAGCATCACTCCAACCTCTGCCTCCATCTTTATGAGATTTTCCCTCCACATGTGTCTGTGTCCAAATTTTCCTCTTCTTAGAAGAATAGCAGTTGTATTGCATGAGAGCCTGCCCTGATCCAGTATGGCCACATTTGAACTTGATTCCATCTGCAAAGACTCCATCTCCAAATAAGGGCGCATTCACAGGTTCTGGGTGTTAAGACTTCAATATGTCTTTCCGGGTACGCAATCCACCCACAAAGCCCCTCTTTCCTCCTTCTCTTCCCTTCTGATGAAGCCTCCTTCTCTTCTACTCTTCTCTACCATTCCCTTTTCTCTTTACACAGCTGTATCTTGTCTCATTCACCTTCACCCCAGACCAGCCTCTCCTTCCTTTCCAGCTTCGTATGAGTCCCCATGTCTCTCCCGTAGTGATGCTGGCTCCCTTGGGGGTGGGGCACAGTAGCCCAGAGGGGTATGAAGGTGAGCAACAGCGCAGGTAAATGTCTTTAGTGTGACACTCCGCTCAGCAATTGCTCCCTCCCATTCATTCAGTGTCCTGCAATTTTGAATACACCACCCACAGGGAAACATGCTAGAAGGAAAGAGCTGAGAAAGGAGAATGAAGATAAGGATGAAATTCCCTCGATAATCACAGCAAGCAATTAATCTAATTAAGCTAATATTATTCAACTACTTTTATAATACCTGCCAGGATGTTATCAGATTTCACTGAAGTGCAGCAGCATATTTCAAAATAGGTAGAAAGGGATTACAGCTCCTAACTTTGGCAATAAGACTTTGAATCCATGGACTCTGTCACAGTGGGGTTTGTTATTGGCTCGTACATCATTGGTGCCTGAGGAATACTTGAGGGATTCCAATTAGATCAATCAGTCGTATGAGCTGCCGCATGTAACTGCTGATGAAGAGGCTTTATCGAGCTGAGCCAGCTTCTGATGGCCGAGCGAGCGAGCGTCAAAACCTCAGGTGTCTCTCTCTTCCCTCATTCACACAAGAGTGAGAGATTAGGTCAGACCCTCATTGGCACAACTGTATTAGCTTAGTGGTTGATGAGCTGGTCTCCAGTTTCTGTCTCCCAGAAACCTACGACTCGCCCTCAAAGGAACATTAGTGGGCTTTGCGGCCCTGAGTTCTGGCATCCTAGGTGGGAAAATGAAGAGTGCTATATCGCGGTGACACATTGCACACCAGCTCTGCATTCTGTGAGGCAACTGTGAGGCAGGCACGGAGAGCTGGTGATATTGTTTGGGTCTGTGGCCCCACCCAAATCTCAAGCCTAATTGTAATCCCCTGTGTTGGAGGCGTGGCCTGGTGGGAGGGGATTGAATCATGGGGCGGACTTCCTCCTTGCCAGTCCTGTGATAGGATGCGAGTTCTCGTGAGACCTGGTTGCTTAAAAGTGGGCAGCAACTTCCCCTTTGCTCTTTCTGCTCCCGCCCTGGTGAGATGTGTTGCTTCCCCTTTGCTTTCTGCCATGATTGTTCCATTCCTGAGGCCTTCCCAACCATGCTTCCTGTATGGCCTGTAGAACGGTAAGTCAATTAAACCTCTTTTCATTATAAATTACCCAGTCTCAGGCAGTTCTTTATAGCAGTGTCAGTACTGACTCATTTGAGCTGGTTTATTTTCTATGGCTGCTGTAGCAAAATACCACCGACTGGAACTTAAACAACAGAAACTTATTTTTTTCACAGTCTGGAGACTGGAAGCCCAACATCAAGGTGTCAGCAGGTCTGGTTTCTTCTAAAATCTCTCTGCTTGGCTTGCAGACGACCGCCTTCTCACTGTGTCCTCACATAGTCTTTCCTCTGTGTGCACACATCCCTGGTGTCTGTCTTTGTGTCCAAATTTTCGTTTCTTATAAGGACACCAGTAAGGTTGTGTTAGGGCCCACCCTAATGGTTTCATTTTAATAATCACCTCGTTAAAGGCCCAATCTCCAAATACAGTTGCGTTCTGAGGTACTGGGGGTTAGGGCTTCAACATAGGAATTTGGGGGTGGAGGGACGCACATAACAACTGGTTAGCCAAGAGGAATTGGTTTTGGAAGCAGCATATGCTTTCTTTTCTTCATCCCTACCATTCAGAGCCTTGATTGGGTACTTCTAGCTAGCACCTTTGGAGACTGTATTAAAAATAAAGTCTGTCTAAGATAAGGTTTTCCAAATAGCTTCGTATTTCCTAGCATACTTACCGAAATGCAGATTCTTGGGCTACCTGAAATGCTGTAAATAGGAATCTCTTAGGAGTTGCAGCGTAGGAGCCGATACTTTCCCAAGAATTACTTCTCCAGGTAATTCTAAAGAACACTAAACTTTGCAGTTGTGTCACTATCAGTTGGAGATGATTGACGTGACAAAACTAATGATTGGTCACTACTTTTTTTTTTTAAATGCTGACATGCTTTTTGAATAAAAGTTGCAGAAAAAGAGCAGGCTGCTGTGGGTGAACTGTGCATAACTCTCTTTTATTGATGTTTCGATCATAAGGACAGACTATTACTGAAGCATTAACAGATAAATGTGGTGTTTATAAATTATTGACATCTAAATGCAGGAAATCCCATGAGTCTGTGGAACATGAAAATTATATGCATCATGCAATTCTTCAGAGGAAAATCGAAGAGCAAAATTGCCTTAGACATTCTTTCTAAAACCAGTAAGATTGTGTATAGAGAGATGTTCCTCAACTTTGGTGGGGCTGCATCCCAATAAACCACCATAATTTGAAAATACTGTAAGTTGAAAATGCACTTAATACCCCTAAACTACCAAACATTATAGCTTAGTCTAGCCTACCTTAAATGTGCTCAAAACACTTACATTAGCCTATAGTTGGGCAAAAATCATCTAACACAAAGCCTATTTTATAATAAAGTATTGAATATCTCATGTAATTTATTGAAAAACAGTATGGTTGCATGGGTACTCCAACTACAGTTTCTACTGAATGCATTTCACTTTTGCACTGTTGTAAAGTCAGAAAATCCAAAGTCGAACCATCATAAGTTGGGGACCAGCTGCATATACAATCTTATATATATATATGTACAGTATATACAGCCAGTGCTCGACTCACGACCACGATTTGGTCGTAAGCTGAGTAGGCTATATGTACAGTTGAAAAGGTGCACGCAGAGATGGTAGTGCTGCCGGAAGCTGGTCCGCACTGTTGTACACCCAGCTGGGCAATGTTTGCGCTGCCAGATGCGGAGCAGTCGTGGCTAGCGATTGTGGTCGTAAAGTCGAATGGTCGTAAGTTGCATAGGTCGTAAATCGATCAATACCTGTAGTCATGTGTTGCTAAGTGATGGGGATATGTTGAGAAATGCATCATTAGGCAATTTCATCATGTGCAAATATAGCGTGTACTTACACAAACCTAGATGGTACTGCCTATCACACACCTGGGCTGCATGGTGTAACCTAGGCTCTTTGGCCATGAACCTCTATAGCATGTGACTGTGCTGAATCCTGGAGGCAATTGTAACACAATGGTAAGTGTTTATATTATCTAAACATAGAAAAATACAGCAAAAATACCGTATAAAAGATTACAAATGGCCCGTCTATGCAGGGCACTTACTGTGAATGGAGCTTGCAGGACTGGCGGTTCTGGTGAGTCAGTGAGTGAGTGGTGAGTGAACGTGAAGGCCTAGGACATTACTGACACTACCATAGACTTTATAAACATTGGACACTTAGGCTACACTAAACTTATGAAAAATATTAATACATTAGCCTTACCTTACTGTAATGTTTTTACTTTATGAACTTACGTTTTTAAAACATTTTGACTCTTTTGTAATAACACTTAAAATACACTTTGCATAGTTGTACAAAAACTTTATATTCTTACACTGTACCCTTTTCCTATTTTTGATTTTTTTTAATCTTTTAAACATTTTATTAAAAACTAAGATACACACATACCTATTAGGCTAGGCCTACATAGATTAGGATCATCAATATCACTGTCTTGTCTCCCTGCCAGGTCTTCAGGGCAGCAACCCACATAGAGCTGTCATCTCCGATGGTAACTATGTCTCTTTTTGGGATACCTCCCTGAAGAACCTTTTACAGTTACCTTTTTTTTTTAAAAAAAATAAATAGAAGGAACATACTCTAAAACATAAAAAGTGTAGTACAATGAATACATTAATCAGTAATATAGTCATTAATTACTAAGTATTATGTACCATGAATAATTGTATGTGCTATACTTTTATGTGACTGGCAGCACAGAAGGCTTGTTTACACCAGTGTCACTGTGAACGCATCAGTAATATGTTGTGCTGTGACATTTGGATAGCTATGATTTCACTAGAGGATAGGAATTTTTCAGCTCCATTATAATCTTATTAGACCACTGTTACATATGCAGTTTGTCGTTGACCAAAATGTTATTTGGTACATGACTATATCTCTGTGTGTGTGTATATATTCACATATATATTAGTATAGATATCTGTATATGTATTTGCATACAGAGAGAGTCAGGGTCTTGCTCTGTTGCCCAGGCTGGAGTGCAGTGACGCAGTCATGGCTCACTGCAATCTCAATCTCTGGTGCTCAAGTGATCCTCCTGCCTCAGCCTCCCAAGTAGCTGGTATCACAACTGTGAGCCACATCGCTTGGCACCCTTTGGTATTCTGGATGTGTCCAGGTCCTACAGATTCCTGGGGCCATCTTTCCCTGTAATACAAAAGCAACATGGCATGTATCCCATTGTGCATACAATAGGGCATTGAGTAACTTCCTTATATGCTGCTGGGAATTTCCTGGGAGTTTATAATCCCATGCTCATCCCCAGCTCCATATTCTAAACATCTCCATCTGGAAGCTCTGTAGCCAGTCTGAGCACAGGAATCCGTCACCTGCCAGCCCACGTCCTTCCTAACTTTAGCTTGCCACATATTTCCTGGTATGTGTGCTTTCCTGTTCCCTCTCTCTCTCTCTCTCTCCCCCTCTTCCTCCTCCTCTCACACATCACTTCTCATACTTCTTTCCTGCATTCTAACATCCACCCCCAAACTTTTTTTTCTGCCAGCTACCAATGTAAGACTAAAAAAACTGTTAATGAACTATAAAAAGTAATTTAGTTCTCTGTCCTCATCTCTAACTGGACTCTAGACCTTCTTTTTGAGTTAAAAAGTCATTCAATGCTGATTTCCTGAACACCAGCCAGGAGACGGGCACTGTTTTAGTGACCTAAGAAGCCCTCGAAGTTGTTCTGCTGAGGGACCATTCACCTTCAGAATGAAGAACAGGTTGAAAGTTTGTATGTGAGACTTTCTTATACCTGGGTGAGATCAAATTCTTAGGCAAAACCCTTTCTCCCAAGTACATACTAGAAGTATTTTTTTTTTTTTTCGAGATAGGGTCTTGCTCTGTCGCCTGGGCTGGAGTGCAGTGGTGCAATCTTAGCTCACTGCAGCCTTGGCCTCTGGGGTTCAAGCAATCCTCCCACCTCAGCCTCCCAAGTAGCTGGGATTACAGAGGGTGTGCCGCCACACCCAGCTAATTTTTGCATTTTCAGTGGAGTTGGGGTTTTGCCATGTTGGCCAGGCTGGTCTTGAACTCCTGACCTCAGGTGATCCACATGCCTCAGCCTCCCAAAGTGCTGGGATTAGAGGCATGAACCACCATACCCATCTGGAAGTATTTTTAAAAAGTTCTTGTTATACTTCCTTTTTTGTGTGTGGTAAAATATAGATGGCATAAAATTGACCATTTAATCCATATTTTGAATGAACAATTCAGTGGTATTAGGTATAATGACAATGTTGTACAACCATCTGCACTATCCATTTCTAGAACTTTTTCATCATCCCAAACTGAAACTCTTTTCCTGTTGAAGAGTAACTCCCATTCCCCCTCCTCTCAGATGTTGGTAGCCTCTACTCTGCTGTCTGTCTCTGTGCATTTGCCTTCTAGCTACCTCAAATAAGTGGAATCTGACATTTGTCCTTTTTTTTCTTGCTTATTGCACTTGACTTGTTTTCAGGTTCATATGTGTTGTAGCAGGTATCAGAACTAACTTTCTTTTGAAGGTGGAATAATATTCTACTCTAGGTATATACCACAGTTTGCTTCTCCATTCATCAGTTGAGAGACATTTGTGTGGTTTTTGCCTTTTGGCTACTGTGAATAAGGCTGCTATGTACATGGGTATACAGATACTTGTTGGAGTCCTTATTTTCAGTTATTTTGGGTATGCAGCTAAAAGATGCTGGATCATAACCATTGTTGCACTTCTTAACAAACATAATATGGCTGGTGTCAGCACCAGACTGGGGAGTCGGGAAGTCTGGGTTTCAATCCTGGCTCAGTCACTTATAACTTGGGCCTGTAACCTCACCCTCTCACCTCCTTTCTTCCTCTAAAACAGGGGCCTGAGTGGGACGCAGTGGCTTATGCCTGAAATCCCAGCACTTTGGGAGGACGAGGTGGGTGAATCACGAGGTCAGGAGTTTGAGACCAGCCTGGCCAACATAGTGAAACCCCATCTCTACTAAAAATACAGAAATTAGCCAGGCGCGGTGGCGTGCGCCTGTAGTTCCAGCTACTCGGGAGGCTGGGGCAGGAGAATCACTTGAACCCGGGAGATAGAGGTTGCAGTAAGCTGAGATCATGCCACTACACTCCAACTTAGGCAACAGAGTGAGACTTCATCTCAAAACACACGCACATGCACACACACACACACACACACACCCAAAACAAACCAACCCAGGGGCCTGGACTAAGATCCCTTCCAGTCCTAAGATTTATGAAATGAATATTGAATCATATTTTCCAAAGCCACATTATACCTTATTTCAAAAATGCTTAAATTACCAGAAGTATAATCTTCATTTTTACATGTCTGCAAAGTTATTATGTCTTTCGTGTAGAAAATTGTAGCTGCTAATATCTGACATTGTAGCAATCACTCTCACAGTCTTATCCATTTATCCATTATCCATTTTTAAGTTTTAGGTGTTGGAAATATAAAGATGAGTCACATAAATTCTATTTTTAATCCAGTGGCAGAGATAGATCAATTCTTTTTCTCCCTTCCTTTATTCCCCCTCTCCCAATTTGAACGGGGGAGCATTTTGGTCCAGGCCTTGCATCCATGAAAAGCTTCAAACATTAGACTTCTCAGTGTGAAGTTAAACACACAGTGACAGAAATCATTAATAGGATAGAGAAGAAAATGATGTCATAGGAACTGAACCTTGCATCTTATTACTAACCACGCCTCTGTGCATTAAAAATTAATATTTTTAGTAAATGCATTATCTTGTGAATAACAATCTTGCATTCGTTGTAGGAATGTTTAAAGCATTAATTTTATTATTGTAAATATTTGAACTCTACCATGATGCTTGTTATCCTGGGTTATACTTGGCTGAGAATAACAAGGACCCCTAACAAATATTGCCCTCCAGCCTGTCACCAGAAGGCAAGAGGGAGGCAGTCTGGGGTTTGTGTGGCCACAGGAGGGAGTTATGAGAGATGCCAAATTATTTTTTCTTCCTTTTGGTCTGGACTACATTTCCTAGGCTTCTTCGCAGTGAATGTGGCCAGATGACTGAATTCTGGCCAAAGGAAAGCAGGTGGAAGTGAGAGATGCTGTTTTTGGTTCTGGTTCATAAAACTTGATTGCAGGATTGGTTCATTCGCTTTGCCTCTCTCCGCTGGCTGGATGTTCACACCCAGGGTGATCTGAGAAACCACATGTTGAAATTGGTAGCACCTCCATCAGCCTGGGTCCCTGTGTCATGACATGGAGCGAAGCAATTCCTTCCATCCCTTGCCAGTTGAACTTTACATACATCATAGACGATTGTTGTGTGAGAGTTCAGAGTTTGCCTGCTACTGCAGTTATTTTCACCTTAACTTACAAAGATTACATCAGGAGACTAGACTCTTTCTATCTTACTTGTCTGCCTTTGAGATGTGCCTTTCATCCTTAAGGTCATAAGATGACTGCCACATCGCCATCCACCAATAGCTGTATCCTAGCCAGAAAAGAAAGGAGGCCAGGAAAGAGTAGAGAGGAGCCCTTTCTGAGGACGTTTACCTATTTTTCAGTGGCCCAGGCTTATGGCATGTGACTACCTCCAGCTGCAAAGGAGGCAGGGAATTTGAATATTTTGTTTGCCAGTCTTTACTGTAGAGGGGAATAGTACTGAAAATGAGGGCCGGGCACATTGGCTCACACCTGTAATCCCAGCTTTGGGAAGCCAAGGTGGGCGGATCACAAGGTCAGGAGATCGAGACTATCCTGGCTAACATGGTGAAACCACGTCTTTACTAAAAATACAAAAAATTAGCCCGGCATGGTGGCATGTGCCTGTAGTCCCAGTTACTTGGGAGAATTGCGTGAACCCAGGAGGCAGAAGTTGCAGTGAGCTGAGATCGCACCATTGCACTCCAGCCTGGGCAACACAGCAGGACTCTATCTCAAAAAAAAAAAAAAAGGCAAGTAGGCACTAGTCTCTTTTTTGGCATTTCATCTCAAGAACTTTAAAAGCAGCCTCTTTGATCCCTGAGAGGCCTCTTTGAGTTTCAGCAGCTTCTCCCTCCTGCCTGTGGGTAGAGGTCAGTATCTGACCCCTGCTCCGCCAGGCTGGCCTGGGCTGTGGTACCTTGGCTGGGCCTGATCACCTCCCAAGTTGCAGCTTTCTTTCTCTTGTCCTCCCATCTCCACTGTTGGTCCCAGTTCATACCATTTTACTTCTGTTTTTGACTTCTGTTTCTGATTTTATTTCTGCCTCCCACAGCTACACTGCCCGCCAGAAAGACTGGTAGGGATTGCTCCCAGCTTGGTACAGGAGCTGGAATCCCACCCCCTATGAAGAGGCCTGGTCCTGTTCTTCTAACCACTTGGACTCCCAGGTGCCACCCACACTCGGTGACCCAGGGTGGCTGGACTCAGTGCCTTGCTGGGCTGCCCACTTTCGCTTCTTCCTCCAGTGCCCCCATCTCCAGGGGCCAGGCCTGGGAATACTCCTGTGCATCAGGGCCTTGTCCATTTGGCAGCTGGGCAGTGTTAGCTGGGCCTGCTTCTGTGTGTGTGTGTGTGTGTTTGTGTGTGTGTGTGTGTGTACGGTATGTGTGTCTGGTGGTTAGGGAAGGCCTGTGGATGATGGACTATGAGAGATGTTCTAGATTTGGGCAAGTGGGGATGAGGGTATGGCCTCTTCTACTGTCACCCATAAGACACCAGGTAAGAAACAGGTGCGACCAACATGTGACTCCACCCAAAGTCCCTAGGCCCCTTTTCCATTCCTTTTGTTCCACTCCCACCCACTCATCCCCCTACATAAACTTCTGTGTGTTTGACTTCCCATAGCTCTGCACCTAGGACTCAGCCAGCGTAGACTTCTCTTCCAGAGGCCCAGGAGCGCCTGGGTTTACAGCATATCTTCCCTCCCACCCCCACCTGACCCTTTCCCAGTGGCAGGCAGGGGCGGTGGGGTGCACAGGGAGTCTAAAGGCCCAGTGCCCTTGCCTTGGACAAGGACAAATTTCAGAGTTCCCCCTTGCTCCCTCGAAGGTCTGTGTCTGAAGTCACCTTCTCTAGGCTTTTCCCTGCCTGTCACCTCTCTAGCTTCCTCAGTAAGTTGCCTGCATACGAGTCCTTATCTCAGGGCTTCTGCAGAACCCCGCCTGAGACAGCAGGAAAGTATCTGGGGAGCAGAAATAGCTCATTTGAACTGTGGTGCAGAAAGAGCAGTCGGCTTTGAGTGCCAGGCAGGGCTGGGGCGCACTCTGTTCTGTAGGAAGGGGATGTCAGCAGCAGCTTCTGAACTGCGAATCAGCCTACAGGAGGGGGGTTAATCTGTACATTAGCATAGCGGAAACTTGGAGGCAGTAGGCAGCTGGAAGGCTATTTTAATAATCCTGAGTTCTCGAAGGCTTGAAATCAGTTTTTAGGGTGTGGCAGCAGGAAGGTGAGGAATGGGGTGTACGGGAGGGGGGCTTCAGAGGCTGAAGGCCAGAGGGTAGGAGAGAAGTCACCCACACTGACACCCTGGAGTTGAGGGAGAGGGGGTGCCTTTGGCAGGAATCTGAAACACAAAGAAAGGGCTGGTCTAGAAGGCAGAGGGGGAATTCCACCTCCCATCCCTGTCTGCCACTCTGAAATCACACCCTTTCACCCTGCATTAATATTTCTTTCTTTTGCATTCTTCTTGATTTATCTTCCAGGAGCAGACCCTCCTTTCCGAGTCATCATCTGGCATAATTCTTAGATCATTATGGCTTAATTGGTGTTTGATCATTTTTAGTCTCAGCTCTTCAACATCAAGGGAGAATTTGCAGGGGAATGAAAAAGAGATCTCATTGCGATGACACCCAGTTTCGCAGAGCTGGGTGTGTTAAGTCCTCTTTTACAGCTTTTTGAATGGCACAGGATTGCATTTAGATAACACCTAATGCCAACAAAGCAGTGAGCTGCAAGGATTGAGCTGTGAAACGGTGGCATTTAACAGTAGGGCTGAGTTTATTGTACATTTTAAAATTTAACTCTGTCCTTCATGATCCTGAGATGTCCTAATCCTTCTGCAGAAGCAGAATGGGTGAACTCTCAGTCCTGGAAATTGTGAACAATGAAGACACAATATAACCTGTGAATCACTTAGATCATTTTTCTTACAGACAATACTTGGCTCTATTTGACAGTGTTATCAGAGATTGTATTTTGCTTTAAATAATGAACCATTGTACTAAGAATGGAGAAATGATCCAAGGCGCTCACTTTTAATTTAAACACAAGTTCAATGTACCATCCCAGAGTGGAGATTGCTATCATCCTTAGTGCATCCGGCCTTTACAGCTTTCCAAATGCACATGTTCTTTGTGTTAGATGATGGTGCTGTACCCTTTCAGCAGCTCTCAGGGGGTAACCCAAGGAAAAGTATGTTCTTATTAAACAAGGACCAACCCACTCAGGGAATGCTGCCTTAATTAGTTTAATCAATTACAGATTGATTCAGACCCACCCACATTTCTGAATGCCTACTACATGCCAGGCACAGTGCTAACTGCTAAACAATGGGGGCACACAGAGGTGCCTATAAACTGTGTCCCCTGCTGCAGAGACTTGCAGGCTGGTTGGGGTTATAGACGTCAGAAACGGATTATTACGGTGCAGTGTGGTATGGTACACAGGGCTCAGCAGGCTTCAGGGAGGAGGCAAACACCCCTGGAGCTTCCGCAGAGCCGTTCCAGTTCTCCCTAGCCCTCCTGCATGTTTCCATCAGATTCAGCACCCCTCACCTCTGCTGCTTTAAAACAAGAGAAGATTCCTCAAAAAGTTACACGCAAAATTACTATGTGACCCTGCAGTTCCATTCCCAGGTATATACCCAAGAGAACTGAAAACATATGTCTACACAAAAGCGTTTATACTCATGTACATAACAGCAGTATTTACAACAGACAAAGGGTGGAAACCAAAATGTCCATCTGTTACAGGGAAGAGGTCCTGATCCAGACCCCTAGAGAAGGTTCTCGGATCTCACGCAAGAAAGAATTCAGGGCGAGTCCGTAAAGTGAAAGCAAGTTTCTTAAGAAAGAAGAATAAAAGAATAGCTACTCCATAGACAGAGCAGCCCAGAGGGCTGCTGGTTGCCCATTTTTATGGTTATTTCTCTATGATATGCTAAACCAGGGGTGGATTATTCATGCCTCCCCTTTTTAGACCATATAGGGTAACTTCCTGACGTGGCCATGGCATTTGTAAACTGTCACGGTGCTGGTGGGAGTGTAGCAGTGAGGTTGACCAGAGGTCACTCTCGTGGCCATCTTCGTTTTGGTGGCTTTTCCCTGGCTGCTTTACAGTAACCTGTTTTATCAGCAAAGTCTTTATGACCTTTATCTTGTGCTGACCTCCTGTCTCACCTGGTGAATTAGAATACCGTAACCATCTGGGAATGCAGCCCATTAGATTTCAGCCTTATTTTACCCAGCTCCTGTTCTCTGACACATCAACAGATAATATAAATGAAGCAAAATACTGATAATGCTACAACATGGATGAACCTTGCCAACATTATGTGAAGTGAGATTAGCCAAATACAAAAAGGGTCACATACTGTATAATCCATTTACATAAAAAAATCCAGAACAGGTAAATACAGAGAGATAGAAAGCAGATTAGTTTTGTCAGGGGCTAGTGGGGAGACCGAATGGAGATTAACTGGTTAATAGGTATGGCATTTCCTTTTGGGGTGATGGAAAACACATTGAAATGAGAGGTGACATTGTATAACGTTGTGTAGGTACTAAATGGCCCTGAATGGTACACTTCCAAATGGTTAATGTCACGTATGAGAATTTTACCTCAATTAGAGAGAAGAGGACTACTTACTTGGGTGTTCAGACCAGAGCTGAAGGGATACCAATGATATATTCTTAATTCTCTTACCTGGAGAGAAGGCCCTCTTCAAATCTCTTTGGCTTGTGGTATGTTTTAAGCCAAAATATACTAGGAGAATACTGGTTCAATACCAATCCTTTTTGTTTTTAAGCTAACTTGCGAAATGTAGACACAGCTCAATTTCATAACAATAATAAAAAATACAGATTGACAAACCCCATCAGGTGGTATTCAACAGCTCATGGGCTGTTGCCTTAATTTGTACAGATGACTGGTGAGGGAAGTTGCAGGAAGATAACAAAAGAATAGAGATGTAATTGAGGACAAATTATTCATACGTGGATGATATGGTTTGGCTCTGGGTCCTCACCTAAATCTCATCTGGAATTATAATCCCCATGTGTCCAGAGAGGAATCTGACGGGAGGTGATTGGGTCATGGGGGGGCAGTTCCCCCCATACTATTCTTGTGATAGTGAGTTCTCATGAAATCTGATGATTTAAAAGTGGTAGATTCCCCCACCTCTGCTGTCATGTAAGACATGCCTTGCTTCCCCTTTGACTTATGCAATGATTCTAAGTTTCCTGAGGCCTCCCCAGCCATGTGGAACTGTGAGTCAATGAAATCTCTTTCTTTATAAATTACCCAGTCTCTGATACGTCTTTATATGTGAGAACAGACTAATGTGAGAACGGACTAATACAGTGGAGTATGCAGTATTGTTGAGGGGGGTGGAGTGGGGATAGAGGGGGTAAGCCTTGCTTAAAATGGAGGACAGTACAGTGCTACCTGTTAGTATTTTGTTCTAAAGGGAAAAAGAAGCCCAATGACTGTACTATGAAAAATGAAATATGTTGAGTTTACCTCCACAAACGTGTATAGGAAATTGATTCAGCTCAGTTTTCAAAATATGTTTGTCTTAGGCCCTGTACATTGACAATACAAATACAAAGATCTGGCTCCTGTCCTCAATCAAGGATCTTACAGCCTTGACTATAAATAGTCAATTGTAGATGAGAAACTGAATATACAAATAGACAGTGGCAAGACCAGATATGAAAATAGAACTCTGACCCCAAATCTGCAGCAACTACCTCAGAAGTTCAACCTGTTATATGCAATAACCAGCCCAGGAAGGCAATCTGCTATCTTTAAAAGTCAGACTTACAGGAAGTTGGGCTATGATCTCTAGCAAATGGTCCAAAAAGCCAAACAATAACCTTTCTAGTAGTTGGCTCTAAATGGCCAGGACTTGATTAATAACTGATAGCCTCCCTAATTTTTGTGCTTGCCTCCAATTTAAGACCAACCAGAGAAAGCCAATGATGGCCCCAACCAATCAGATAGACTTCCGTCTTCCTGGTTGGCCACCCTGGGCTTCCTGAGGCCAACAGCCTCTGATCAGGGCATACCTGAAGCTATCTGTCCCTTGTGTCCTCTGTAAAGTTCTTCCACTCCTCTGCCTGCCTTTGGGTCTCTGCCAAACAAAAGTGATGGTGGCCAACTCCCTTGCTAGAGCAAGCTCTGAATAAATAGCCTTTGCCTTTCTCGTGTGGGTGGTATTCATTTATTTCTACATAGAGAGGGCAGAATAGAAGTGCTAAAAATACCTACAAATTTCACACTATGTGGGAAC
This sequence comes from Cebus imitator, assembly GCF_001604975.1. Classification (NCBI taxonomy): domain Eukaryota; kingdom Metazoa; phylum Chordata; class Mammalia; order Primates; family Cebidae; genus Cebus; species Cebus imitator. The sequence goes on from NW_016107627.1 coordinate 1,967,548, forward strand.
AAAGGAAAGAGTAATTTCTTCCGTCCTAGGAGGTTGGGGAGGCAACCTTTCAGCAACTTGCTGAAAAACACCATGGGGCATTCCTAAAGAGTCCTTTTTTAAATTCTAATACACTAGTGCTAAAATAACTTGTGGGCTGTTTTTGAGAAGGGAGAGATGCTGTCCCACCTCCAAAGGGAGAAATTAGTCCTCTGAGGCCGTCAACGCCAAGGCTGCTGGTGGCTAAGGTTAGCCTCCTGCCAGCTCAGGATTCTAAGATTGACTTACCTCACTAACACTGGCAGGGCTCATGTATACTTCAGGATTTCTCTTCTGGACATGAGTATAACTCTCCATAAATACATGAGAAAGGCTATGTATTTTCATTGCTATTGGCTAAATAGGCTTTTTAGATATTTATGGCCTTTCAGCCCAATTTTCTTCCTTTACCTCTCTCCTTCAAGCAGATAGACCCTGAGATTCTTTGCCCCCAGAAAGACTTGAGGCTGCCTGACTTGCTTCTAAACCCACTGAGGAGACAAGGCTGTAGGTCCCTGAGTGGCACCTCAATGATGAAGTGTTCTACTTGGAGATCTGATACTGCAGAGAGGCAGGAAGGAGAGGTATGTGAATAAAGTACAGGAAGCCTGAGGGTCTAGGAGGAGAGGGAGTCTTGGTCATGGCTTCCTTAAAGCCCCTGGAGATGCTGAAGGACCCTGGAGAACCCAAGAATTCAAGGGCTGTCCAGCTCATTTAGGGAAATGGAGTCTCATGGCAGCAATGGAGCCTGCTGGGGCCATCCAGGGGGAAGAGGATATCTCAGCAATTAGCAAACTGATGTGAGTCTGGGGGCCTGTCACAGACCTGCAGCAGTGCACGCAGACCTCCATAGCCATGCCATAGCTTCAGGGAGCCGTCTGGAAACTCCGAAAGTTGTTGAGGTTAAATTTTCTACCAGCCTGGTATTATTAGCATTGGGATTAGAAATTAAATTAATTTATATAAATGAAGAGATGTGCTGTTTCCTGAGTGTGTGGGCAGTGATTTATGTATAATACTTGATACTTACATAAAGTTAAAAAAACGGTCGTAGAATAAATCCATACAAATGATCTCACATGTGTATGCATAATTTCAGGGTGGACTATATGTACGGAAACACTCATGACGTGGGGAAATGGAAGACCAAGCTGGGGAGATAGATGAATTATCTGGCCACCCACTAGATGGTGTCAAGGAGCATGTTATTTTACCTCTGCGGGCAGATTTCTTTGCCCTTCCTGTCTCTTTTCCTTACTACAGATTTTGCAGCTATTCTTTATGTCAGTATTCTATGTTTGTGAATTGGGTAAGGACTTAGGCTCCCTTAGGAAAATGCATTGAGTAGGAGTTGAAAGCCGAGTAGAAATGATGAGGAGGTTGGGAAATATTAAATCTTTCTTACATAAATTCTTAGTGCTGTTTATGTTTCTGGCGTTAGAGAAAAAGCTAGAACATATTTCTTTTCAGGGAGAAATGTTTTAAAACAAGCAATATTTAGGAGAACACATCACCAACCTCTACAAATTACAAAGCTGAGTTGATCAGGAATATTTACTGGATTTCCAACAGAAAAACTAACTGATCCTGATTTGTGACTTAAAGAGGCAGCCTGCAGTTTCACAGCCTCCTGTGGTTCCTGCGCTCCTGCTGCTGGCTTCCGCAAAGACAGTCTCTTTGGTGGCAGCAGATGGGGGAGAATGGAGAAGGGGGGATGACTCTGGCCATCGCTGGTGCCGGATTCTGGGAGCAGGGCCTGGCAGAGGCCAGTTCTCATGGATGGAGGATATTGATGGATGGCAGTCAGTTCCTAGAGCACTGTGCAATTGCAGTGTAACATCAGCTTGTGGCAGGCTCCTGGACAGAAAGCCAACTGCCTCCCTCATGGCCAAAAACCAGCTTCTGAGATGGGTGCTAGGTGGGAAGGACACCTGGGTCCCTGGCAGGACAGTGCCTCACAGTAAGGAACAAAAGCTGGAGGCTGATTCCGTGTCTTAGTTCAGCATAAGATGTACCTGGCTGCAGAGGGCTTGCCCCAGGCCAGGCACCAGAGATGACAGATCTATTTGGCAACAAGGGAACCCTGGGAGGGAGGGGAGTAGACAGAATTGCCCCTGCCCCAAAGATGTCTACATTCTAATTCCTGGAGCCTGTGAATATGTTTCATTACATGACAAAAGGGATTTTACAGATGTGATTAAGTTTACTTTTTTTTTTTTTTTAAGCGTAGTGGTGCGATCTTGGCCCATTGCAACCTCTGCCTCCTGGGTTTAAGTGACTCTCCTGCCTTAGCCTCCCGAGTAGCTGGGATTACAGGTGCGCACCACCACATACCGCTAATTTTTGTATTTTCAGTAGAGATGAGGTTTCACTATATTGGCCAGGATGGTCTGAATCTCTTGATCTCCTTATCTGCCCGCCTTGGCCTCCCAAAGTGCTGGAATTGCAGGTGTGAGCCACTGCACCCATCCGAGATTACTATTAAGACTCAGTTGACATGAAGATAGTGGGATTATCCTGAGTCATGTGGGGTTAGAGGGATACCAGTGTGGTCACATGAGCCCTTCAAGCAGAGAATCCTAGGAGAGGGCAGCAGGAGACTCAAGTGTGAGGAGGATACCATGTGTCAATGCTGGTTTGAAGACGGGGTAATGTGTGCAGGAATGCAGGTGACCTCCAGCAGCTGAGAGAGGCTTCTGGAAATGGGGACCTCAGTCCTGCAACTGGGAGGCACTGAATCCTGCCAACAACCTCAATAGGCTTAGAAGCAGGTTCTCCCGGAGTCTCCAGAGAAGAGCCCACGCAGGCCAATACCTTGATTTTGGCCTTGTGGGACCCAGAGCAGAGAAATAGCTGAGCCCACCCAGAATTCTGACCTACAGAGCTGAGAGCTAATATCTTTCTGTTATTTTAAGCCACTGAATTTATATTGTTTTTTACCTGAAAGCCTAAAAGTTGTTTGTTGTTCTAGCAGCAATAGGAGAGGAATACAGGGCTGGAGGCTGGGGGTGGGAAGGGGCTGGGGCCAGGGCCTGAGATCAAACCGAATTCCAGGTTGTTTTGATGGTAGGGGAGAGGGTGAGGGTGACATGGAGGTGTGGTGGATGGGGACATCAGTAGGCTCAGTGTCAGAAGGAGAGACCCCAGAAAAGAGCAGGAGAGGACAGTAACTCAAGATGGTAGAACTCTGCTGGCTCAGGGCTTCCTCTAGCTGACTGCCCTGATCCTGGTGGGTGGCAGGATCATTATGAGCATTTTATGAAAATAGCATTTGCTAAGATTTGGATGTTTGGATGGAACATCATGTTGAAGTTTGAATGTTGGAGGTGGGGCCTTATGAGAGGCGTCTGGTCATGGAGGTGGATCCCCTATGAATCAATGAAAGCCTTCCTTTAAGGGTGAGTGAGTTCCTCCTCTCTTAGGTTCATGAGAGTTGGTTGTTAAAAAGAGGCTGACAACTCCCTCTGCTGTCTCTTGCGTCCTCTCTCACCCTGGGTGATTCTCTACACACACGGCTTCCCCCTCACCTTACATTATGAGTGGAAGCAGCCTGAGACCCTTGCCAGAGCAGACGCTGGTGCCATGCTTCCTGTACAGCTTGCAGAGCCACAAGCCAGACCTCTTTTCTTTATAAGTTACTTAGCCTTAGATATTACTTTATAGCAACACAAATAGTCTAAGACAGCATTTGTCCTTGATGGAAGCGCAATCAGCTCCACTTTTGGTCATTCCTCGTTCTTAGGCTTAATTGTTCCAGGTGTAAGTCTCTTAAAATTAGCTAACACTCTTCCAGGAAACCACATTGTGAAACAAGCATCAGGTTGAGAAGAAGGATTCATTGGCCAACATCTACTTCCTCTAATACAGCATTTTAGAAAATAAGAGATGTCTCTTCTACATTGCATGCAAAAACCATGCTGGGGAACCATCAGAAAAATAAATTTTCCCAAGAACAGAGCATTAAGGTTTATGTTGTTTTTTTACCTGAAAGCCTAAAACCAACTTCTACGTATTTCTTGTGATGTCACTTTGAAATATTTAAGATTGAAAGGTTTGGTGTGTTTTTGTAGTGGCTGCTTGATGGAAAACCAACTAAAACGTGTTAAGAATGCCTGGGAATGCAATGTGCCAAATTGCAAATACAGTTATCTCCACTTTCTGAATGACTGTTTATAATACAACTGGAGTTGCAGGTTCTTCTATCTCAAAGGCTGAATAAATGACTGTGTTCCCCAAGCAAATCTTGTCTTTTTTTCTGCCATTTCTGCACAGAATGAAGGTTGTGACCTCCCAAGGGCTAACCTATTAATTACTACAGGAAATTGCCGTGGGGTCCCCAACAGGGGTTGTCTGTAGACTATTAAACTCTCAGTTATCCAGAAGAGGCATTTCTTCATTTGCAAGTTTGAACCATCTTCAGGACAGGCAATAACTGTATTCAAGGTTTTCTCAGTGTCGTTCAATCTGTATTGTTTCTGAATGGAGGAAATTTCTTGCACAGGATGGTAGTCTCTCTGATATGACTGCAATACATCAAGAGCTTAGCTGCCAAAAAATAGCACCTTTGATGTTCTTCAGCCTATCCTGAAAATTTTATCCTATAAGTTTTATTTGTTTATATATGTTTTATATCCTATCTCTTTCCAAAAATGATTTGAGGAGCTATATACTGTCAACCACTTAAACAAGAGCCGAAAGCCAAAGGCTTACAATCGAACAAAAAAGAGATTTTCTCATCAGAAAATTTAGGCTGGTGAAAAATATGAAGTCCAAGAACAAAATGAAATAAGAGCTTTCTGGAGGCAACTAAAAAGAACTTCAAAACCAAAACAAAAGGAGGGGTTACAGACATCAATTATGAGACAATAAGACAGCACCAATTCGTCACAGAAGGACAGGAATTTCCAGCAGCAGAGCCCCTTAACAAGGTTATCTTGAAGGGTGTGGAAGGCCCAAGCAATTTGCTGCAGTCCCGCACCTTGGGTGCCTTTGCCTGCTAGTTACACTGGCTGGAGGAGGTGGGAAGAGCCCTGGCCACAGGGAGGCGCTCTCAGTGGAGGGGGCATGGCAAGCATGGCAGCTGGGTGTCAACATGGAGAAACCCAGGGGAACCCCACAGGCACATAAGAAGTGTAAGAAATATCCTTTTTTTCCCCCCGCTGTGTTGATGTCCTCTTTAATTCAAGGCTATGTAGATGTGTGTTTTAAAATTTCCAGGCAAAAACATGTTGGCGCTAAAGCATTATTTCTTGGGCGGAGAGTGGGGACAGTATGATTTCAGTTTTTTTGAACTATTTTGAGCTTTGTGTGTAATAGGGCTAATTTTTCAAAATATAAAGTGGGTATTTGAAAAAAACACATATCCTCTGCTTTGGGAAACATATAAAACAGTAGTGATTTAGTCTTGTTAATTGTGTAAATAAAATCCTATGGACTTTTGCTTATCTATTTTTGGTCTGCTTATATATTTCAAAAGAGGCATATTAAGACTGCTTTCTTCAAAGGTTTTTGCTCTAAAAGATTTTTCAAAAATTTACTTCCCCATCCCATTGTACATTTTAAAGTTGGTATTTAAAAATATTCATTGTGAGGCTGGGCATGGTGGCTCATGCCTGTAATGCCAGCAGTTTGGGAGGCTAATGCAGGTGGATCACCTGAGGTCAGGAGTTGACACCAGCCTCGTGAACATGGTAAAACCCCATCTTGATTAAAAACACAAAAAATCAGCCAGGTGTGGTGGCATGCACCTGTAGTCCCAGCTACTCAGGAGGCTGAAGCAGGAGAATCACCTGAGCCCAGGAGACAGAAGCTGCAGTGAGCTGAGATTACGCCACTGCGCTCCAACCTGGGCAGCAGAGTGAAACTCCATCTCAAAAAAACAAAATTCACTGGAAGTTTAAATGGTTCAAAAGAAATATAATTTCAAAATAATATTAATAGTAAATATGTTTCAATTTCCAAATTTTGGATGCTGTGTAGTGAGAGTTCAGATAGTGAGGGATTTATCCAAACTCTGAATCTCTTCGTTTCCCGAATTCACAAGGTATGAATTTGGTTGGAGGTGGGAATATCTATATTGAGATTGAAAAAAAATTGTTGGGGTTTAATTTCTTCTCTAAAGATTTGGAGATAGATGGTTGGTTACATCAATTCAGCTGCTCAAGAATGTCAGAAGCCTTCTGGTTCTTACATGTGGAGTTTTGTTAGACACTGCCAAGCTGCCTGATATAGTTTGGCTGTGTCCCTACCCAAATCTCATCTTGAATTGTAGCTCCCATAATTCTCTTGTGTTATAGGAGGGACTCAGTGGGAGATAATTGAATCATGGGAGTGGTTTTCCTCTACCGTTCTCATGCCAGTGAGTAAGTTTCACAAGATCTGATGGCTTTATAAGGGGAAACCTCTTTTGCTTGGGTCTCATTCTCTTCTCTTGTCTGCCACCATGTGAGACGTGCCTTTTGCCTTCAGCCATGATTGTGAGGCCTCCCCAGCCATGTGGAACCGTGAATCCATTAAACCTCCTTTTCCTTATAAGTTACTGAATCTCAGGTATGTCTTTATCATCAGCATGAAAATGGACAAATGCACTGCCTTTCAGCAGTTCTGTATTTTATGCCCTCAACAAAATCATATTCATGCCTCTTTCCCCATTCCCATTGTCGACAGTGTACATTATAAACCTTCCGAAAGTTTTCAAATTTGAGTGGAAGAGTTATATGTTGTATTCATTTGCATTTCCCTGGTTAGCAGTGAAACTGCATATTGTTTGGCTGTATAATGTATGGCATCTTCTTTGAATTGCTTCCTTGTAAATTTTGTCCAGTTTTCTGTAAAGTGGTTAAAGTGCAAGTGTCAGAGTGAGGAAAATATTTTGAAAGATAAATAACTGTACAAATATCTATAATGCATAAAGGCTATATTGACATCTTAAATAATGATGTTACTTTATTACAACTCAGAAAAGTGAATACAGCATAAGTGTACAGTTTGTGAATTTCTGCAAAGTGAGCACACCTGTATAACCAGCACCCAGATTAAGGAACAGAGTATTACCAGATTCCCAGAAGCCTCCTGTCTTCTTTTCAGTCACTCCCTGCTCCATTCCTCGGATAACCACCATCCTGACTTTTTTTTTTGAGACAGTCTCAGTCTGTTGCCCAGGCAGGAACTCTGCATTCTACCTCTTGAGTTCAGGTGATTCTTATACCTTGGCCTTCCAAGTAGCTGGACTGCAGGCATGCACCACCATACCAGGATAATTTTTACAGTCTTAGTAGAGACAAGATCTTGCCTTGTTGGACAGGCTGATCTCGAAATCCTGGCCTTAAGTAATCCACCCGCCTCGGCCTCCCAAAGTGCTGGGATTACAAGTGTGAACCACCACGCCTGACCCATCCTGACTCCTAATACCATTGGCTAGTTTGCTTATTGTTGAACTTTATCTTGTGAAATAAGTTCACTGTGCCCTGGTTACAAACTTCTCTGAGTCTGGTGAGGCAGCACCCTCCCCTGCCACCAACCCACACAAACAAATTACATAGAGCAGGTACATTACTCACAGATAGGCAGCAAGGGACAACAGAATCCTGGGATCCACCATGAGCCATTCCCACAAAGCTTTGGGGCGCTGCCCTGGACAGATGGAATCTTGACTGTGTACGACCCATTGCATGACAGCCGAGGGACCCTGAAAGGCAGGCTGCTCTGGGCTTTGTACTTAGGGTTTTATGCCCTGGGGAATGCGACTTGCTGGGCTAAAGTGTTGAAGGACATCTTGTTTCTAGGGTAGGGGCTAGAATAGAGCCTGGGCTGTTCTGGCCAGCTCCCCCAACCCAGCATATTCTACAGTTATTCTTGAGAACTACAAGTGAGAATGGGGGTAGGGGTGGGAAGTGGGGGAGAACTGGGTCGGTCCAAGATCACAGGGAGGACTGTCCTGAGTATAGAAATGAGTCATATCATTTAATTTCTTTTGCTCAGCAACAGTTGGTGAGATTTGATGGTATCAACATTTTAAAACAAACCTGCCAATTATACTTTTAAGTATATCCAGTGGAACCTAAATGCCATAGTGATGTGTTATACACTGTCATCTTTTACAAAGGTATGCACAAAAAACCTTTCCTAAACATTGGGAAAATTTATATTTCATCTTTCTCCTTGACTTGAATTTCTGTTCTACTTCTCCCATAGAATTTTACCTAACAAATACAGTTTTATGCTTGAAAGTCTTTACTACTCCATTATATATTTTTTTGCCATAAAATTATGTCTATTGATTAAAAAGTTTTGTTTCTTATGAATATCAGACTCTTAGTGACAGTTTATTTTATATTTAGTTATAACTTAGAATATAATTGACCAAAATAATATCAATGTATTAATATGGAATAATATATTACAAATTTTGATAAATAATTATTAAATCAAAAACTACACTTGATTAGAATTGTTTCTTAATAGTTGTGACAGGAAAAATACCAGCTACCCAATGATGTTTGTATCTTAGTGTCTGTGACCTGTGAATACATTCAGTTACAGGGCATAGGGGAATTAGGTTTTAGAAGGAATCAAAGTAGCCAATCAACTGACCTTGAGATAAGTCTGGGTGGCCTAGGTGGGCCCAGTGTCATGACAAGGATCCTGATAAGTGGAAGAGGGAGAAAGGAGAGAGAGAACCAGAAAGACTTCAGCATGAGGAGGACAGTCTCATGCTGCAGGCTTTGAAGGTAGAGGAATTAGGCCATGAGTCAAGGAAAAGGCAAGAAAATGATTCTGCCCTGGACCCTCCAGAAGGAGGGCAGCTCTGCAAACACTGAGATTGTGGCCTTCTAAAACCCTTTTCAGATTGACCCCCAGAAATGCAAGATAATTATTTTGCACTTTTAGAGACACTCAGTTTGTAATAATTTGTTACTACAGCAATAGGAAGTGAATTTGATTGTTCAGTATGGTCTTTTGCTAAAATGACATAGGGCACAGTATCCATTTTATTTTTAATTCCTTTAATAGGCAGTGGAAAATAAAATATTTTATGTGATAAGATGGCATGAGGAGAGACTATAGTTGGAAAAAAATTTTATTAAGTGTCTTGTTGATCTGCAAGAAATCATTTCAGTGTTTTATTTGTGAGTTTTGTCAGGAATATGTTAAAAATGTATTTCCAGAAAAATTCTGTTTACATTATTTTATTTATTTTTATAGACAGGGTCTTGCTTCATTGCCAGGCTGGCCTGCAGTGGCATGATCATGGCTCACTGCAGCCTCAAACTCCTGGGGTCAAGCAATCCTCGCACCTCAGCCTTCCAAGTGCCACCATGCCTGGCTAATCTTAAAAAAAATTTTTTTTTGTAGACATGAGATCTTACATCACCCAAGCTGGTCTCAAACTCCTGGCCTCAAGCGATTCTCCTTCCTCAGCCTCCCAAATTGCTGGGATTACAGGCGTGTGCCCCTGCAACTAGCCTTTGGTTACACTAAAAAACAACAAACAAAACCAAAACCAAACTAAAACGAAACAAAAACATCACTGACTCTTACTGCTTTTGCTGTTTGAATGTTTTTTCTTTCTGGCTGCTAAAATATCCTAGGCATGAATACTGAGAGCAGCTGAAAATAATTGCTTATGTTTGAAAATATTATAATGAAAAAAGGTACTTCTTATATTCATTGTTTCTTGTAAATGCTGTCTTTGCTTTGCTCCTTTGAGGACTCTTCTTTGAGATTGGAATATCCTTTGACAATGGTTCAGGATAATGTGGCAGTGGAGATAAAAGTTTTTACTCCCACCATTTCACTCCACTCTAAACTGAAATCAGAACATCCCAACAGGGCTCAACATTTCTACTTTCTTACAAGACAATAGTTAACAGAAACGTGTGTAATGCAGGAAAGAAATCGGATCCTATCAGGGTGTCCTGTAACAAGATTAACCATTAAAGACAGCTCCTCTTTTGCTGTCTGGAGGGCTTTTGGTTGGGTAATCAGCTGGTGAGGCAGCTGCAGCCAGTAGTTCTCCAGAGACGGCGGGCAACCCATGAGACTTTAAGAAACAGCATCCATAGCAGCTGCAGGTGGCTTCACCAGGCTGAAAAGGGGTCTGGGTGGAGTCCCAAAAATGTCTACTGTAGTCTGTGTCTTATATATTGGATATAAGTAGTTGATTTTGTGTTCGCATGTGTATGTGTTTTAATACTAAATTGAATATTCCTTTTAATATGCTGTTGGGAAGGAAAAACTTTTCCTCTACCCTCTTAAGGTTTGTGATGGGGGCCCGTGAATTAAAGAAACAAAAGACACAATTTGTATTAATATTTATGTGTATGAGAGTTCAGAAAAGAGAAGTAACACTCAAAGAAGAAGTGGATACTGGGCCTATGTATCATTTTGACAAAGGAAAGGGGTTTTGAGCTTAAAGGGGTAACAAATTATGGGGAAGTGACAAATATATGGGGGGAAACAAATGGAAGAAAAGACTGATTTTATTTAGTAAGTCGTGTTTATGTAGACTCTTGGTGCCACCTCTCCTTCTCAGGGATAACAGTCATGCTCCTCTTCCTGGGACAGGAGAGGAGGACACCTTCACAAAGTGAAATTTATGCCCTATTTGTAGGTGGATGGGGGATGGCAGAGAACTCCCTGCATCTATTCATTCTCAATTGCCTTCAGCTCAAAATAATTTTTATGCCAAAATGACGTGTTTGGGGGTATCATATCCTGACCCCTTCAATACGAATTTAACCTAACTTTCCTCCCACCTCTCATAGATTCCATAAGGAAACCCTGTCGTCTTTTTAAAGATATCTCCCCAATTCTGCTGCTTCTTCAAATACCACCCTAATCCAAGTCCCCATCACATACTGCCTAGACTAAGACAATAGCCTCCAAGTTGACCAACCTATATTGTTCTCCAGCCCTTACCTCTGCCTTTTCTCTAAAATGGCACTTATATTTGAGATTATATAACATACCTATTGGTTGATGGTCTTTTTCCTTACTAAAGTGTAAGCTTCATGAGAGCCATCAATTGTGGTGTCTCTAGCGCCTGTAATAATGCTACTCGCCAGGTATACATGTAATCAACAGAAGGTTGAACTGATATGGTTTGGCTCAGAGGAACCTGGTGGGAGGTAATCAAATCATGGGGGCGAGTCTTTCCCTTGCCGTTCTTGTGATAGTGAATAGGTCTCAGAGATCTGAAGGTTTTTTTTTTTTTTTTTTTTTGAGACGGAGTTTCACTCATGTTACCCAGGCTGGAGTGCAATGGCACGATCTCGGCTCACCGCAACCTCCGCCTCCTGGGTTTAGGCAATTCTCCTGCCTCAGCCTCCTGAGTAGCTGGGATTACAGGCACGCGCCACCATGCCCAGCTAATTTCTTGTACTTTTAGTAGAGACGGGGTTTCACCATGTTGACCAGGATGGTCTCGATCTCTTGACTTCGTGATCCACCCGCCTCGGCCTCCCAAAGTACTGGGATTACAGGCTTGAGCCACCGCGCCCGGCCTGAAGGTTTTTAAAATGAGAGTTTCCCTGTACAAGCTCTCTTCCCTTGCTTTCATGTGAGACATGCTTTTCACCTTCTGCCATAATTGTGAGGCCTCCCTAGCCATGTTGAACTGCAAGTCCATTAAACTTATTTTTTATTTTTATTTTTTTATAAATTGCCCAGCCTTGGGTATGTCCTTTTTTAATTTTTTAACACAGAGTCTCACTCTGTGGCCAGGCTGGAGTGCAGTGGCATGATATTGGCTCACTGCAACCTCCGCCTCTTGGGTTCAATCAATTCTCCTGCCTCAGCCTCCTGAGTAGCTGGGATTACAGGGGTGTGCCACCACACCCGGCTAATTTTTGTGTTTTTAGATGAGATGGGGTTTCCCCTGTTGGCCAGGATGGTCTTGATCTCTTGACCTCGTCTCGGCCTCCCAAAGTGCTGGGATTACAGGCCTGAGCCACCGCATCTGGCCAGGTACGTCTTATCAGCAGTGTGCAAACGGACTAATGCATGAACTAAGTCTTTTTGTTATATCTATGGAATTCACTGGCATGTTTGGGTTTATTCCTACTTGCTTAATTTGTGTTCTCCCACTGGGCTTTCTAGTTAATCAGTGGTTCATTTTTTTTCATTTTTACCTTCTGTAAGTTGGAAATGGATACATTTTATATCAAACACTTAAATATTTAACATTATCTAGAATTAATAATTACCTAGAAATTATCTAGAGTTAATAAGCTTTGTCTGCAATTATCTTTTTCCTTTACTTTCCTCAGTCCCCCTGAGAAGACAAACTTTGCTGACCTTTTAGTTTTCCCTCCTTAAAATCTCACCTGCTTCCATTGAATTTAACATTGCAAGGGATTTTAAAACATAAGCTTAAATATTTACCACTTATTTTAATGTAAAAATAAATTTTACTATTGTGCTCATAACTTGTTGCATTACACCTCTCACCTCTTCCTCTTGGAACCTTCCCTCCCACTCCCCCATAATTCTCAGTAATTCTTCCAAGAAGGATCATTGGATAGTGAATTTTATGAGATATTACATATCTGCAAATGTCTTTATTTTGATTTAATTATTTAATAATTAGAATTGATATTTATAGAGTTTTGGGGTCTGAGCTCATGAGATTTGAGGCAGTTCTTTCAAGCTGGAGAATTAATTGGGATTCTAATTATTAAATTCATTTTAATTTTTAGAAAGTTTTATAATTTCAACTTTTAGATACAGGGGTACATGTGCAGGTTTGTTACATGGGTAAATTTAGTGATGCTGAAGTTCCGTCATCCAAGTAGTGAGCATAGTACCTAATAGATAGTTTTTCAGCCCTTGGCCCCCTTATTCTCTCTCCCTGCCAGGAGTCCCCAGTGTTTATTGTTCCCATCTTTATGTCTGTGTGTACCCAACACTTGGCTTCCACTTGTAAATGAGAATATGTGGTATTTGGTTTTCTGTTCCTGTATTAATTCACTTAGGATAATGAAGGTTGCTGCAAAAGACACGATTTCATTCTTTTTTATGGCTGCACAGTATTCCATATGTATGTGTACCACATTTTCTTTATCCAGTCCACCATTGACAGGCATCTAGGTGGATTCCAAGTCTTTGTTATTGTGAATAGTGCTACAATTAACATACTCATGCATGTGTCTTTTTGATAGAATGATTTGTTTTTCCTTTGGGTATATACCCAATAGTGGATTGCTGAGTCTAATGGTAGTTCTGTGTTAAGTTATTTGAGAAATCTCTAAACTGCTTTCCACAGTGGCTGAACTAATTTACATCCCCACCAACAGTGTAGAAGCATTTCCTTTTCTCTGCAGCCTCGCCAGCATCTGTTAGTTTTTGAATGTCTTTATTTTAAAGCAGGTGTCAGCAAGCCCTTTTAAATGGTCCAAACAGTAAGTATTTTAGACTTGCGGCCATATGGTCTCAGTTGCAATTATTCAGCTCTGCCAAGGTAGCGCGAAAAGCAGCCACAAACGATACCTACGTAAATGAATGGGTGTGGCTGTGTTCCAGAAAAATTAGTAAAAACGGGACTGGTCCATTGGCTATAGTTTGCTGACTTCAGTTTTAAAGGATAGAAAATTTTAGGTTCAAAATTATTTTTCTTCAGATTTTGAAGATAATTGCTCCAAGGTCTCCCTGTGCCTGTGGTTGTTGTCAAGAAGCTGAGGTCAGTCAGATTTATTTATTATTATTATTATTTTTTGAGATGGAGTCTGCTCTTGTCACCCAGGCTAGAGTGCCTTGGCTTACTGCAATGGCTCACTGCAACCTCCACCTCCTGGGTTCAAGCAATTCTCATGCCTCAGCCTCCCAAGAATTTGGGATTACAGGTGCCCGCCACCACACCCAGCTAATTTTAGTATTTTTAGTAGAGTTGGGGATTCACCATATTGACTAGGCTGGTCTCAAACTCCTGACCTCAGGTGATCTGCCCACTTCACCTCCCAAAGTGCTGGGGTTACAGGTGTGAGCCACCGTGCCCAGTCATATTCTTTTTTCTTTATTAGATAACCAGTCTATTCTTCCCCAGAAGATTTTAAGGATTTTCTTTGTATTTTAATGATGAATTTTTTTTCATGGATTTTCAACTGTCTATCAATATATAACCTTTATATATATCTATCAATATAACCTTTTGATAAAGCAAAGCTAAGTGTATTAAACTTACTGTAGTAAGGGAAACCATCCCTTTGAGATCTTAGCATTGCTTCAAAGGGAGAAGTCAGGAGAGGATATTTATAGAGTTTTGGGGTCTGAGCTCGTGAGATTTGAGGCAGTTCTTTCAAGCTGGGGAATTGATTGGGATTGAGCAAAGTTTGTAACTAATAGTTTAGGATTGTGGCCACAGTGAAGCAAGGGGCTCAAAGCAAATATTGATAAGTAAATTATTTGATAAAAGAGCTCTTTGCCCAGATGAAAACGTGGTTGTCCTGTGAGGAAAACTGTTTGCCCAGATGCACAAACTATTTGCCCAGACAAATTGGTTTTCAGGACTTTCCCAAAGTAAATAGCAGTTATTTATTGGTTTACAGCTTTATCTTTCTGGGCAGGCATTTCCTGGAGCAAATAATTAAGTCATGTTGAAACAGGTGGTCTTTGTCCTTGGCCCTCATAGTTAAGCCATGTGGATGTAAATGTTCTCTCTTCTGATCTGTGTCTGGATAATTTAAAAATGTGTATACTGTTGGATATTAATGGCTTCTTTCAGAGACCTCATGTCTTACATCAGTTCTGTACATTTCTAATCAATTGTTTCTTAAAATTTTATTTACTTGTAATTTCTCTAGTCTCTTCTTTTGTAATTCCTATTACATTGGTGCTGAGACTAGAGTTACTCTACAAATCTCTTAATTTTTGTGTCATTTTGAGCAAATTCCATGGTTCCATTTTCCAGTCGATCTGCGTCTCAGCTGTGATTGTTTTTCACCCACATACTAGGTTTTTAAATCTCAACAATTGAAGTGCTCATGTCCAATTTGATTGGTTCTTTCTTTTTTTTTTTGAGATGGGGTCTTGCTGTGTTGCCTATACTGGTTTTCAACTCCTGGGTTTAAGTGATCCTCCTGCCTTGGCCTCCTGAGGTGCTGAGATTATAGGTATGAGCCACCACACCCAGCCTCTTTTTATTCTTGTGATTGCACACATTATGTCTTCTATATATTTAAAGATACTTTATATGTGTGCGCCCGTGTGCATGCACACACACTGCTTCTATTCGCCATCCTGCTTCTTTGAGAGTTTTTCCTTTTTCACTTATTAATTTCTATCTTCTGATGCACCTGCTGAAATATTTGATTCTGCTTCTGTACATCAATGCCAAGATTCCCTGTTAGAAGATATGCTACAATAGTTCACGCAGATGATTGAGGCCAGGTGAGAACTGCCATTGTTGCTGCTGCGTTACAGTGGTTTAGTGAGCCTGGCAGAGGCTCCTGTGGTGTGCCAGGAGATGGCATCTCACAGTGGATCTTTAAGGCATACCCGGGGCACTGTGCTGCCTTTCTTGCTCCCTGGGTTCCTGTACCTGCTGCTCTGGGGAAGGCATGTGCTTGCATCCATGGGCGCAGGCGCCCTGCTCACAGGCTGCCCTACCTCGCCGCCCTCTCCTTCATCACTCTGAGTTCCTCCTCCTCTTTCTGGATCTTCCCTTCTTGGTCTGTTGCACCCTTAGGGCTCACAGCAGAATCCTCCCACTCCCACCCGGGCTGTAGGTTTTCTTCTTTAATCTATGTTTGCCTACTTTCCAGCTTTTAGAGATTCTGGGCTGGGCACGGTAGCTCATACCTGTAATTTCAGAACTTTGGGAGGCGGAGGCGAGTGGATCACAGGGTCAGGAGTTTGAGACCAGCCTAGACAACATAGTAAAACCCTGTCTCTACTAAAAGTACAAAACTTAGCAGCTGGACATGGTGGCGTGTGCCTGTAGTCCCAGCTACTTGTGAAGCGCAGGCAGGAAAATTGTTTGAACCCGGGAAGCGGCGGGTTGCAGTGAGCCAAGATCGTGCACTCCAGCTTGGCCGACAGCAAGACTTCATCTCAAAAAGAAAAAAAAGAGATTCTGTATGGTTCTGGTTCATCCAGAGTTTCTGTTCTTCTTTCCAATCACGACTGTGCACTTATATGTTTACTTTTTTCTATCTTTTTAATGATTTTTATGAATGCCTTGTAGGAGGGATTGGCAATATGTTTTGAAACATTTTTTAAAAAGGATCGAATGAAAGTAAATTCCAAGCCACCATCTTAAATAGTTGGCAAAAAATTCAGTCATTTGGGGAGCACTCCATTATGTAGAAAGGTCCTGGGGTATCATAAGCAGGAATAGTTACCCTGGGAGCTGACTTCCGGTCTCACCTGGTTACCCCTGAGAAACCCATTACTGAGGCCCACTGCTAGTTTTGCAGCTTCTGTGCCATCCAGAAAACTCTGCCAAAGCAGTGGTCTGGCCTGGGAATCCAATCTCTGTCTATACAATAAGAAGCCATTTCCCCTGAGGTCTGGCCGCCATCCTTGGCCATTTTGAGGGTCTTGGTGGGTTGGAAGTTCCCTTAGCCCTGTTCTAGTTTTCTAGTATAGGGGACTCTCCCTTACAGATGATCATTCCTTTTATGTCCTCTCTCCTTTTTCCAAACACCCGTTGTTCTCCTTTATATCTTGAGGATGTAATCTCCAAGAGAGTGATAGGATTTGAGAACTGTCTACTTGTGGTTATATTCATGGGGGAAGAAAATACAAAGGCTTTCTTGGAGTGGGCATGGAAAAATCCAGAGAATAAACCACAAGTAGATTTCGTTCTCAGCTGAGCTATCAGCCTAAACACATATAGGTGTCATTTCCACGGGCTCTCTCCACATGGGCTGATTTGGGCTTCCTCACTGTGGCTGGGTACCAAGCACCAGCTTCCCGAGACAGCAAAGCAGGAGTGTGTGGCACATTTAAGACTTAGCTTTGGAAGTTCATGGTCACTTCACTTATTATATTGGTGACAGCAGCCCAAGTTTTGTCCATATTTGAGAAGAGAGGACTGAGACTACCACCACAAGAAAAGTGTCAAGGTGATGTCAGAAGGGCAGGTGGGATGGGACAGGTTGTGGTGGTGATGTTTGGAAGACACCATGTGACACAATCTGCCCTTTGGACATTCTCCTACTTATAAAATATGTTCTCTCCCTTCCCCAAGAACTCTCATATTAGTTCTTTTACAGCAGGGGAGCTTTCGTCTGCCACATAAAACATCACCTTCTTCCTGAACCGCACCAAAATAAACCATGCCTCTCTGCATATGGCAGCTTCAAGACAAAGCCTTTAGTCTCCATCAGTAGCTCCAGAAAGGTCCCCAAATAAGCACGCAATCCAATTAAAACCAGTGTGCTTGCTATATAAGTGTGATGTCAGGACTCATGTCTAGTCCTTCCTTTTAGCTGCTTTGTTCCTTCTGTGCAGATACTCTGGAGCTGCCGCTGCACAGCAGTGAAAACAAGCTCAACTTCATGTGTCAGTAATCACCTTGCAACATGTTATACCCTGGAAATAAATGTTAATTTGAGTATCTGGGTGATTAGATTGTTGGTAATTTAAAAAAAAATTTCTTTGTTTCTAATGTCCTAAACATTCTTTTATTTTTCCTTTCATTTCTTTTCTTCTTCTTCTTCTTCTTTTTCTTTTTCAGACAGGGTCTTGCTCTTTCACTCAGGCTGGAGTCCAGTGGTGCCGTCACAGCTCACTGCAGCCTTGACCTCCCATGCTCAAGCAATCCTCCCATCTTAGCCTCCTGAGTAGCTGGGACCACAGGCATGTGCCACTATACCCAGCCAATTTTTGTATTTTTTGTAGAGACAGGGGTCTCACCATGTTACTCAGGCTGGTCTTGAACTCCTGGGCTCAAGCTTTGTAGAGACAGGGGTCTCGCCATGTTACCCAGGCTGGTCTTGAACTTCTGGGCTCAAACTATATGCTAGCCTCAGCCTCCCAAAGTGCTGGGAGTATAGGCATGAGTCACCATGCCTGGCCCTAAACATTCTAAATTTTCACAGGGAGTATAGAAAACCACCTACAGATACCCTCTGCATGAGGCACCCTGGATTGCCCATCCAACACCACCCTCTCCCCTTCCTCTTTTCTCCTTACCTATTTCTTCTCTCCTCTGGGACTGGGGACTTAGCCTTATGTGCTCTGTTCCCCAACTCTCTGGCTTTGGGTTGGTTTGGCCAGTTGGAGGTACTGGCAGATCAGTGGCTGGAAGGAGAGAGCAGTCGGGGTATTTCTTTACCAGCTTCTTCTGTACTGTGACTCTGGTGGCGACCACATCCTCTAAGCACAGCTCCTGCTGAGCAACATGCCCTCAAGGCGCCAGGTTTCCTTGGGTTCAATTATACCGTTTTCTCTCTTTTCCTCTTTAGGCCAAAGGGTGGTAAGTGTTTCTCACTGTTGCTCTTCCTGAGTGTCTTTATATCCCTAATTTGCTCCCTGAAGTGCTGCCCATCCTCTGTAAGCAATTCCGACATTAAATTCTCTCCATCACTGTGGCGGAGTGGTCTGTTTACCGGCAAGCCCATGGCTGACTCGCCACTGAGGAGCTGTGGGATATTGCACGAGTCCTTCCCCTTTTGAGCTTCTATATCTCCATTTTAAAAGGATGAATTTGGACTAGACTGCTGTTTATTAAGTTTTATTTCATGTTAATTAAAGTGTTCTTTAAAAAAGGAGTTCCACTGCTGTGCGCTGTTGGTGGGAATGTGCAACGGTGCCACTGCTATGGTAAACAATACGGTAGTTCCTCAAAAATTAAAAATAGAGTTACCGTAGGATCCAGAATTTCCACTTCGGAGTATATATCCAAAAGAATTGACAGCAAGATCTCGAAGAGATATTTGTGCACCTGTGTTTGTAGGAGCATTATTCATTATAGCTAGGAGGTGGCAGCAAGTCAAATGCCCGTCAGTGAATGAATGGATAAATAAAATGTGCATTCATACAGTGGAATATTATTCAGCCTTAAAAAGGAAGGAAATTCTGACAAATGCTGTAACATGAATGAACCTTGAGGACATTACACTAAATAAAATAAACCGGTCACAAACAGGTAAATACTGTATGATTCCATGCATATGAGGTACCTAGAGTAGTTAAATTCATAGAAACAGAAAGTAGAATGGTGGCTGCCAGGGGTAGGGGAAAAAATGGGGGTTTTTTGTTTAACGGATAAAGAGTTTAAGTTTTGAGAGATGAAAAATTTCTGGAGATTGGTTGCACAACAATGTGAATATGCTTGTCATAACTATATGCTTAAAAGTGGTTAAGATGGTAAATTTCATGTTATACATATTTTACCACAATTAGAAAAAATTAAAGTGTTCCATTAAAAAGTTCTATAGTTATATTAGGTTTGGAAAAGGTAGCTATACATACATATATATTTTAAAGATTCATCGTTTACAAGCCCCCTAAGAAGTGTTCCCCCCACCACCCCGCTGAGGCAGAGTATCCCTTGTTGCCCAGGCTGGAGTGCACAATCTCGGCTCACTGCAGCCTCCACCTCTGAGGTTCAAGTGATTTCTGGCTAGTTTTGTTTTTTTAGTAGAGACAGGGTCTCACCATATTGGCCAGGCTGATCTCGAACTCCTGACCTCAGATGATCCTCCCGCCTCATCCTCCCAGAGTGCTAGTGCTAGGATTGCAGGCGTGGGCCACCATGCCCAGCCCCCTGAGAAGTCTTGAGTAAAAATAATCTAATATCCTCTGTATAAAATTGCTTCCCAGAAAAAACTGACCATGGAGAACATCGTTTTAGATGCAAGTGAGGAAAACCATCCCTAGGATCCTTTGTGGTTCTAAGTCCTGTGGCTCCTTTTCTGAGTCTGAAAACAGAGTGAATTTTGGTCGCTATTATTTCCGGTGTGTCTTTGATGCCTTTTCCTGAACTCACGGATTCTCTCTGCCACAGATGTGTCTGGATGGTTACAGACGGGAGCCTTTTCCAATGACCGGAATCCATACCACAACCCTGGGATCCCAAGGTAAGCTGCATTTATTTCCTTGGGCTCTCTCTGAGTATTGGGTAGAAAGGGGCTTTTTGAAATATTTGAAGGTTGTTTGAGTATAAATGTTTTATATGTGGATGGCTTTCAATTGTTCTCTTTGTTAATCACAACATATATGGTATTCAAAACCAGGGAAAAAAGGGAAACTCCTAAAGGTGTTCAAATTTCCTTATTGTAACTTATTTAAATGTTTTATGAACTTGGAAACTTTTATAACAGATTTTAAAAATATGATTACGTTTATTCTGAATTTGACTGCAATAATTTGTAATCTGATATAGACCACATTCAGTCAAGTTGTACATAAAAACAAGAGGTAATTGAGGTAGAAAGATTTCTTTCTAAGGATAATTACCTGGTAATTAGAGTCATTGTAGATTTTATTTTCAAAATACTTCAAGGAGATTGGTAAGAATGGGAAGTTCCAGCACAATGATTATGCTTTAGTCAGAAAAAGATATTTGAACCAAAATAAATATTTGTGTTACTTGAGTCCGTGCATTGAATTGGCCTGGTAGGAAACCAGGGAAATTATTTGACTGTCATAGGACCACCCAGCATTCTTTTTCTTTGCCCATCTCCCATCAGAGGGTCTAGAAAAGAGAGTCATTGGGGATCCTGTTCTAGCTACTTGAGAAAACAGGAAAATGGCAAGGAGTTGTCACTCATTAATCTGGTTGTTCCCTGTTTCCTTTCTTAGGAATTGTGCTGTGAGAATTTGGTGTTTAGGGCTACGGTGGCCACCTTTCAGCTAAAGGGAAAAGGCCAAGAATCTCATAGAGTGGTTGATTTAGAGTCCTGGAGGGATCAGTTCTAGAATCACCTGTGCCTAGACTTCTCACAATGTGTGATAACTAAATGCCTCTATTTAAATAAATTCAGTGCAACAGATGTTTATTGGCATCTATTATCTTAGTCACTGTTCTAAGTACTTAGAACAAAGATCATTGAGTTTCACAGAGCTATAATCTAGACATTTTTAGTCATATACCCTGTTACCTACAGCTTAAAGCATTCTCGAAAGTCCGTGGTATAACCTAACCTATTGTGGGTTGGGTGGCATGGCATGCCAGAGCTGACTCCTAATAGCTTGAGAGAACTAATTGTTAAATTTTCCAGAATGTTTAGCACTTGTTAAACACAGCAGATTTATTAAATTGTCTAAACTTATAATCAAATGGTATTAAAAATATGGTAATTAAACCCTCAGTACTTCCTACTTATTTTAATATCATCTGACCTTTTGAATTATTTACATTTATTGTACTTACATGATGCAAATAGTATATAATGGGAACTACTGTCGATCTCTTTCCAAGTCCATGTTCAAGGACATCACCTTGGCAGCTTGAAGTCAGCCAAGTGGGGATATTTGTGCCATGGAAATTGGTAGCTGCTATAAATCGAAGTTTGATTTACTGTTCTGATGACTATAGATTTAAGAACAAAATAGAGACAATGTTACCCGTGTTAAATTTAAAGACTGTCATGTCTGTAGCCATTACAGTGTCAATAGCACAAAAATTTGAGGAAATATTCTTTTAGAATTAGAAAACTATCACCTGAATCAGCAAAGAAGTTGCTCCAATCGTCGATGACCAAATGATGTTCCTACATATATCTTCATTATTTCACCTTCACCATACTCATTACTGCAGACAAAAATGTCAACATTCTAATCAAAACTACACTCATATATCAGCTGCAACTGTAAGTTGGCTATGAAAACAAGAGCTTGGCAACAATCAAGGAAAGCATTCTATGAGAATCAATTGGCTGTATGGAATTTACAATGAATTCTATACTTTATCATTTGTAAATTATGTGATACACATTCTGTATATCAGTAAAATCAGTAATCCTCTCATGTATGTATACATTTCCATGCATTATTTGGAGTTCCAGTTGTTGAACATTTACTAACAGCATACTACTGATTGGGTGGGATCAAAGGGGAAACAGGATAAGAAAGCAAGTAACAGCAATGGACATTGCCTGACTTCTCAACCTGAACGGCTTTGCAGGATTGCTTTGGAATCCCTGTTCTTAGTGGCCCACACATGTTGCCAGGCTTTGCATCTAGCACTGGAAACAAATGTCCAAGCTGGTCAGAGACATTCATTTAATCCCACTAGTTACTGAGCCCACCCAAATAGTCACCTACCAGAAGAACTATATAAAGTCCAAACCAGATGATTTTGATACAGTACACTTGATTTGGGCTATAAAACTGTCCACAGAGCACGTGACTCAATCATTCAGGCCCTCAAAGTGTAATGTGTCTTCATAACACATACCGCCATGTACTGTATTAGGCCATACCTGTGCAACAATGAGTATGTTGAGAACAAAAAGTAAAACACACACAAAAAACACACAAAGATATAAAAAGGTGTTTTGGGACACACCCTTGGTCACATGGCCCCTTGTGAAACAAGGACTTCACTGATAGGTTCTATGCATATGACTGTTTTTTCTTCCTGGGGAAAAGGATGGACTGTGCAAATGCTGATTATTGAATGAGTTACCACATGGTTGTGTATATCCTTTCTCAAAAGACAAATATCTCAGCATGGGAAGAATGTATAATGCTTGCAAAATTCCTTAGAATTTTTAGGATTTCCTCTTTGTTTAACAATGTTGGTGACATTTCTTGTTTACCTCTGATGACTATTATTGCACTACTTATTGGAAGATAGTGAGTATGCTTGGGTTTCTGTGGGGAAAGAATGGAGACATTGCCTTTGGGACAGTGACTGTGCTTAGAACTGATCACGTGAAACATTCCAAGACTAAAAACTCAGTAATCTTTTTCTTATTCTACTTACACCTTCGCCATCCCCAAAATGAATAATAAAACCACACACTCAACATCAAAACGTATGATTACAATCCAGTTTTAAAAATGGGCAAAGCAGGCGTTGTGGCTCATGCCTGTAATCCCAGCACTTTGGGAGGCCGAGGCAGGCAGAATCACTTGAACTGAGGAGTTTGAGAACAGCCTGGGAAACATGGCAAAATCCTGTCTCTACAAAAAATACAAAATTAGCTGGGTGTGGTGCTGTGTGCCTGTAGTCTCAGCTACTTGGAGGACTGAGGTGGGAGGATCACTTGAGTTGGGAAGTCAAAGCTGTAGTGAGCTGAAATCATGCCTCTATACTCTGAGCCTGGGCAACAGAGTGAGACTTTCTCAAAAAAAAGGGAGTGGGGGGACAGAGGACTTGAAATGACCTTTTTTATGGGCTGAATGTGTCCCCTAAAATTCATACGTTGATGTCCTAGCCTCCTGTGCTCAGAATGTGACTGTATTTGGATACAGGGCCTCTGAAGAGGTAATTATGGTTAAATGAGATCACTGGGGTGAAACGTAGTCCTTGTAAGAAGAGGAGATTAGAGCATAAACACAGAAGAAAGAGCAGGTGAAGACAGGAGAAGACTGTCATTTATAAGCCAAAGGGAGAGACCTCAGAAGAAATTGGTCCTGCTGACACCTTGGTCTGGGGCTTTTAGTCTCCAGGACCGAGAGGAAATAAACTTCTGTTGTTTAACCCAGTCTGTGGTACTTCGTTATGGCAGCCCTAGCAAACTAATACAAATTTCCCCCAAGAAGACATATAGATGAGCAGTGGACAAATGAAAAGATGCTCAACATTATTAGTCATCAGGGAAGTGCAAATCAAAATCACAATGAGATAGCATTTCATACCTACTAGGGTGGCTGCAAAACACACACACACAAAACAAAAAATGGAAAATAAGAGGCATTGGTGAGGATGTGGAGAAATTTGAACCCTCCTACAAAATGGTGTAACTGCTGTGGAAAACAGTTTGACAGTTCCTCAAAAGCCAAACATGGAATTGGCAGATCCGGTAATTCCACTTCTGTGTATACATCCGAAAGAACTGAAAAGAGGACGTCAAGCTTATTGGCCAATTGATGTGGTTTGGCTGCGTCCCCACCCAAATCTCGAATTGTAGCTCCCATAATTTCTATGTATCATGGGAGGCACCTGGTGGAAGGTAACTGTTGAATCATGGGGGTGGGTCTTTCCCGTGCTGTTCCTGTGATAGTGAATAAGTCACATGAGATCCTATGGTTTAATAAACAGGAGTTCCGCTGCACGAGCTCTCTTTCCTGCGGCCGTGTGAGATGATTGTGAGGCCCCCGTAATCATGTGGAATTCTGAATTCATTAAACCTCTTTCTTTTATAAATTACCCAGTCTTGGGTACGTCTTTATTAGCAGTGTCAGGACAGACTAATATACCAATGTTTATAGCTGTAATCACAATAGCCAAAAGGTAGAAACAACTCCAGTGTGCATCAAGGGATGAATGGTTAAAATGTGGACTATGTATATGTGGACTATTATTCAGCCATAAAAAGGAATGGAATTCGAATAAGTGCCACAACATGGATGAACTTTGATGACTTGATGCTAGGTGAAATAAACCACACAAAAGACAGTTATATAATTCCCTGATGTGAAATATCTAGAATGGACACATTCATAGAGACAAAGTAGATTAGCCGTTACCAGGGGCTGGGAGGAGGAGAGAATGGAGAGTTACTGTTGAATGGGGGAGGTTATGTTTGGGGTGATGAAAAGTTCTGGAGATGGATGGTGGTGATGACTGCACAACAATGTGACTGAACTTAATGCACAGAACCGTATACTTAAACATGGTGAAAATGGCAAAATTTTACATATATTTCACCGTAATTTTGCAAACAAAGTGATAGATGCCAACCCATTTAATTATATACATTAAATGGGTGAATTGTATGGTAGGTGAATCATATCTCAATACCGCTGTTGGGAAAAAAACCCACAATAGATTGTAGTGGGTGAGAAAAGGCAGGCGGTGGAGACCAGTAGGCTAAATTGAGGAGCCTGCCAGGATTTTCCCCACTTTTCCTTGTTCTAACCCACTGGTGAAGTCCTATTACCAGGAGATGAACTGAAACCATTAAATGGCTTTGGCTTCTCCAGCAGCTCTTCTTTCCTGAGTCTGAGCATTTTTGAGTTTAGAAGGTGGTGCGTTCCTGACGCTTCCAGACTGACCATCCTCTGCCCAGCCAGAACTCAGCTGCCTGTTCTCAGTTTGTGCTCATCTCCCGTGTCTCAGTCAGCCTCCCATATGGTCAGGTGGCACCTGCTTTCTGTCACTGCTGCCTGCACTCCTTCTAGACTCTATAAATATGGACAGAACATAAATAAAAAGCCCAGCTTCGGGGCCTCCGAGCAGGATTGTCATTTACTGTTATGTAGTGTGATTCTGCACCCCCAGGGCTATAGGCTAGTATTTGCTTTGGGGGCTTGATTGAAAGGTAGTACTTCATGATCATAAAAACAAGTCAAAATCATCTCCTGTGATCCAGCCTGCTGCTACCAGCTGTAATCTATGCTTTTACATTATGCATGATTCTTGACTGCTCATGGTGCAGGAAAAAGATACACAATTCCATTAGCGATTCCCAGTGTTACACTAACCACTTCCAGGCTACCGCTGCTAATTAATGTTAATATAGAACTGCTTACATATTTATGTCTTAGTCCATGCATCACGAAGATGGCACAGGGCTCATCTTCTTTAGGATTGATCAAGCCAATTTAAAACTGATTGGAGGCCACAAATGATGGCACTGGAGTGGATGGCTTTGGCAGTGCACCTCAGGTTATTAAATGGTGGGAGGGACCTGGGGAGGTGCCTGCACTGCCAGGGCTGCCGCTCACATGTGCGCACCCAGGCAAGTTTGGACTCCCGCTGTTCCTTGCCCTTCCTGCTGTATTTACAGTGTTTGGTAACCAGCATGAGTCTGGTACCTGCACTGATTGGTCCTGCAGACCGCGGCCCTGTTAGCGTACAAGCCCCACCATGAACCACACAGGTGGCTGCAGCAAGCGGCCTCTCTCATCCTTTTCTCTTTTTAGGCTCCTTGCCTCTCTGTCTCTCCTCTGCTTCTCTTTATGCTTAGAATGTTGCTTTCTTCTCTCTGTCCACCTGAATGTACTTACTTTTCAGAGCCTAAATAGTAGATGTGAGGGGCCGGGGGAGAGAGAGATGGAAGGAGGAAAAGTCAGTATAAGGGATGGTTACAGGATGGGCCACAGTTGTCAGCCATGGGGACTCCATCCTGCCAACCCTTCTGTCCACCCAAAAGTGGTGTTGCAGAGGCGTTTCTCTGGTGTTGCTCCAGGGGCTGTGATTTCTCCCAGAACTCTCAAACAGTGCCTGCAAATGTATGGAGTGGGCACTTTCCCAGGTCTCCCACTACAGGATCAGAGCAGTGTGGGTGAAGGCTGATACCCTGGGCAGAGCCTAGAGCAAGAGAAAGCGACACACAACTGCTATCCACAGCTGCAGCAGGGGCCACCAGAGGTGCCTGTTAAGCCATCTGACACACTACCTGGAAGAAGGCTCCATCGCAGCCCTCCCGTGGAGGCCACACAATCTGGGTGGCTAGATGTGGACTGGTGCCTTCTCTCCCTCTATGCCTTTTTGCGTTTCCGCAGTCAACCTCCCTATCATTCTCCCATTCAGTGCTGAATGCCAGTTCAGATCTGGCTCTTCATTTATTCACTCCAGCATTCATTGAGTGCATACGGTGGACCAGGCTACTTGCTGGTTCTGGGGATAAAAAGAAAAAAGTGAACAGTCTGCGTCTACCTTAGAACAAAGGCCTGAAGACACGGTCCCTGAAACAGACCGCAAGAGGAGGCAGGGACTATAAGGTAACAATGACTCGTGGGGCTCATCCATTCCCTTACTTCGCAAGTAGTTATTAACCACTCGCTCTGGGCCAAGCAGTCTTTCAGACACTAGGGCCTCAGTGTTGTGCAGAACCCACACAGACCTACCTCTCTGGGCTTGGAATAGGGGATGCCAATGGTCAGGATTATGAGTGCAACAATAATTTATAAAAGAGGAAGATCATGTAGGCTGGAATGAATCAGATAATTTCCTCCTCCTGCCTCCCACTCTCCCTGGTCCCTCACATATACTCTTTGGGCTTTGGAAAATAAGAATAGTTAGTTAGAAGACAGCAGCATTCCAAGCACCAAGAAGAGCAGAAGGGGAGAAAGCGGGAAGGGGCCTAGGGAGAGAAAAGCAAGTCAGAGGTTCTTGTTCACTGAGGCTGGACAAAGCTAATGAGGGTGGCAAGGGCAGAGGTTAACTCCCCTCCCTCCTCACCCCTTCTTGGCTTCTGATACTGTGTGCGTAGGGCTTATATATCACTTAGCCACGCCTGCTAAAATGGTTCAGTGTCCTTCCCAAAGTCTCATCTCTACCCAGGAGTCTGGAGAGGTTGTAGAGGAGCACTATGCTTTGTTCAGGGGAGCAAATCCATGAGTCCTGGGAAGCCAGAGATAAACCTGTGTCCTGAACTGAATAAGGAAAGGATTTTGACTCATGGCAAGAACATGGCATGTCCGACTTCAAAGAAAAAGGACAACCTCTGTTTGAATCTCCCTGACACCTAGATTTCACAGGGCAGTGACATGCCAAGCACTTTTTTGGGTGGGCATTTTGCATGGTAGATAGTATATTCTTAGTTGGAATGGGGTAAGGAGCCCTGACTGCTTTTTAGAATTCCACATTAAAACTCTGAATTGGGCCTAATGGAAGCTCCTAGAATGTTAACTATCAAGGATCAGAGTTTTATGTCAGTTGGGACTTTGCGGACTCTTCTGTGCAATCCCTCACTGTCAGATGAGGAAACTGAGGCCAAGGGAAGGGAAATGACTCACCCAGTTTTCCAAGGCTGGTAAGCAGTAGGTTGGCAGCAGCAGAGCCTGGAGGCCCATGGTGAGTTCCTGACCAAACACAGCTGAGTGAGCAAGACCGGGTGCTGGGCAGGGAGGCCCACAGGCAGCTGTGCTGCTCATATGGGAAGGAAAGTGGGAATTACAGAGTTCTCCACCCCAGGGCCATTAGGCTCCAACCCTGGATGAACAGCAGGATCACCTGGGATAGTTGTTAATGCAAATGACAGATTCCTGGACTCCACCTACAGATTATGTGTCTCCCTCCCTCTTTATCTGTTGAAGCCCTAACCCCCCTATAGGTGGAGATAGGGCCTATAGGGAGATATGATATTGTGCTAGAATAAGCATCTTCTGTAGATTGTTTCCGAAGCCTTTTTGTGTGTGTTGCTTGGAATGTTTTTGGGGACTGGAGAGGTGGGTTGGGAGCCCAGGAGAGGCAGCATCCCTCATAGGTCATGTCAGATGAGGCATAGTCAAACGTGTGGGGTCTGGGTAGCATGCTGCCAGTATTCCACAAGTGTGAAAGCGAGAAAACCACCCAAATATGAAACAAAGATTCTCTCCCAGCCCCATGATGAATATGTGAAAATCATCTTATTTAACACAAATACTATCTTGTTCCCCACTTACCTCCAGTCTCCTGCCAGCAGACATCTGCACACAGGCAACCACAACCACATACACATACAAGCACACACACAAATGCACACACGCTGTTGCACTCAGCTGCTGCAGAAGCCATCACGGTGGCTTGCTTACGCAACAATGTGTTCCTCATTCCCTGCCTCAGGCTTTTTGCTTTGAACTGAAGTTTAAAAAACCTTTTTTGTTTGTTTTGCTTTAAAAAAAAAAAAAGGATATTTCTTTATTGTACTAGCTTTTCAACTGTTAATTGAAATGTCCCTCCTGGATTTTGATGCGGAGGAGCAAGTCTGTAGCCTTCTGTGAGCCTCTTGGCTGCTACCAGGTGAAACTCAAACACAAAGTGATGGCAGTCATATTTTCTTGTTTTCCTTTAGTTCCCCATAATCCTGCATGTCACCGACCCCTCACACATGGAAAGACATTCGTCTCTGGGCTGGGTGAAGGTGTAGAATGGTGAGCGCTCCATCTGGCCCGCCTGACTGCCTTCCATCCCTGTGTTCTCCTCTCCCTCCCTCCCTGGCAGTCCATCCATCACCCTCCAACCTCCCTGCAACCCCACCCCTCTGCCCCTGCCTCTTGCTCCATGGGGCCTGGGGGCTTTGAGGAGAGAGGACTTTCATGAACTTCTGAGGCATGCAGAGCACGTTTGGGTTCTGCCAGAGCTTCCTCTGAAGGCTGAAAGCTTGGAACTTCTCCAAGGCAATGGACAAGGGCTGGGCTAAGGTCAGGGAAACATCGTTTCTCATTTTCCTTGGCGGGGCTGTCCGTCAGCACTGTGCCCTGTGCCTCCTGTCTGCGTGTTCATCTCTCAGCTGCCTTTGTTGGTGGTCTCAAGTTGCAGAGGTCTCCAAACCTTTCACAGGGGCCAGGGGGCACTGAGATCTGCTGCCCACTGCTACTCTGGATTGCCAGGGCATTTGGGCTGATCATGCGATTGGGCAGCTGCTGTTCAGAAAGCCAGGAGAAGCCATGTAAGGTGGGAATACATGTGTTCCTCTGCCCTGGAAACTTAAGGAACCCCAAAGGTTGTCTGGCTTCTTCATTTAGCAGGATGACATGCCCTGAAATAAAAGATGAGAGTGTGCAGGATCCCATCATCCAAAACCCTGCTGCGAGGGCAGCGCTAGCAAAGACCCCCCCACAGACATGTCCATGTGCCAGCCGGTGCTGGGGCGAATGGCAAGTCCCCAAAGCTAAGGGCATGGGGGAACTTCCATTACACAGAGAAGCAGAAGCTGTGGGCGCATCCGTGACAGCTGCTGGCTGTTTTCCAGTACTGCGGGGCTCCCTGCTGCAGTGGGTGAGACAGTAATGCAGAATTTAGAGTTGATTGGTATGGACAGAAAACAGCCTTTACATCGCCAGTATACTTAAAGCTCTTGTTAAGCCACACATTGGTAACTAGGTGACATTGATAGAGTCCAAATGTAGTAGAGAATTGAGGAAACTACATTATTTAACTCACAGGAAACACTTTTGCTCAACCAGAAGGACATTTCTTTCTAGTCAAAATAATTGGAAACCTTGAATTATATGGTGCTGTGGACTCAACTGTGTCCTCCCGGAATTATATGTTGAAGGCTTAACCTTCAGTGGGACTGTATTTGTTTTTTGTTTTTTTGAGACAGTCTCACTTGATCACCCAGGTTGGAGTGCAGTGGCATGATCATGGGTCAGTGTAGCCTTGACCACCTGGGCTCAAGTGATCCTACTGCTTCAGCCTCCCAAGTAGCTGGGACCACAGGTGTGCAGCACCACACCTGGCTAATAGTTGCATTTTTTTTTTTAGAGATGGGGTCTCACTATGTTGTCCAGGTTGGTCTCAAACTCTTGGGCTCAAGTGATCCTCCAGCCTCGACCTCCCAAAGTGCTGGGATTACAGGTGTAAAGCCACCACATTCACTGTGTATTGGAAATAAGGAATTAAGGTTAAATGAGGTCATTTACGTTGGAGCCCCGATCCAGTAGGATTTCTGTCTTTATAAGAAGAGGTATCAGAGAGCTCATGCACACTCTGTGCCAAATGAGGACCTAGGGAAGGAGGCTATCTGCAAGCCAGGAAGAGAGCACTCACCAGAAACTGAGTAACTGGCACCTTGGTCTTGGGCTTCCCAGACTCCGGAACAATGAGAAAGAAATTTCGGTTAAGTTACTCAGTCTACGGCATTTTGTTACGGCAGCCTGAGGTCACTAAGATACATGACTGTTTAACTCAGTTCAGTTGGCATTTGGAGACGTGGCATGTATTTCCAGAAGAAAACAGTTTCCAGAGGCATTTCCCCGGAAAGATATGGCTTTAGCTTGTCTCTTACTCTATGCACTTGATTTCCACTGTATCATGTGCTAGAAATAAGGAAGCATGCAAGGTGTTCGTATTTTATCAAAAATTAAATTGTGCTTCACATGTGTTCTTTTGCAGTGTGTGGGAATTGGGAAAGTGGGATTTGTAAAGCCTTGTTGCTGGCCTCTGGTATAGGATGGTAGACAATGTAAGTGTCACCTTGAGCAGATAAAACATTTTATCTAAACAGAGCCTTATGGTCATTGTGTTGGAAACAGTTGCTTTCAATTGCAGTCACACACTAGAGGGAGAGAGTCAGAATTCTTGCCTGATTCCCCCCATTCCACGGGGATGAGAGCAGCAATCACAGATTTTCTCTCCATCCCTCTGGCAGCCCTTAAGATATCCCTAGACCACCACGCAGGTCCTCAAGCTGCCTGCCTTTTGTGTGCATGTGTTTCACAATTCCACATCTGCTGCTAGAACCAGAACTATGTTTTTGTGGCTAGCTCGAATGTAAGCGCTTCTGGGAGCATGGTGGCAGGACAGTTTTCTCTGTGGTGATGTGTCAGGAACACTGTCAACCTTCAATAGATGTGTTGCATTGGCTTGAACACAAATATACAGCTTGGGCACTTACATTTGCACAAAACATTTATTTTCCAAGGATGTTCTCATTTACAGCACCTTTGACTTGCATGACTGGGGCCTGTTCTTTCAAGAATGAAAGAATTCATATAATGGAACTGACGGATTTTATTGTGAAAACCACTAACCATAGGAATTAATGGAAGATGGGAAAATTCCCTTTACACAGGAAGACAGCTGTGGTGCTCATCTCTCAAAAGGGCAAAGGATGAGTTTAATAATTACAGAGCAGTTCACTTTACCTGATGTACCTGGAAGTGACTAGAATGCATCACCCCCAAATCAATTTGTAATCCCCCAGAAGAGCAAAAGAGGGTGCAGAGCAATCGGAGCTGGCTTTGTGTGAAGTAGCACATGTCGGAGCAGATGAACTTTTTCCTGTGAGGGAGAGAGTGACTGAGTAACGCACAGCATGTATAAAGGATGTTTGGGCTTCCGGAGCCTTCTACATGATGTTTCATCATCAGGCTGGGAAGCTTTGGGCTGAGCCATACTACTGTTAGGTACAGAGTGAGTTTTTAATAATTCTGCACCAGTCTGGGCATGGTGGCTCATGCCTGTAATCCTAGCACTTTGGGAGGCCTAGGCAGGTGGATCAACTAATGCAGGAGTTCGAGACCACCCTGGCCAATATGCCAAATGTCATCTCTACTAAAAATACAAAAATTAGCTGGGCATGGTGGCATGCACCCATAGTTCCAGCTACTCGGGAGACTGAGGCAGGAGAATTTCTTGAACCCAGGAGGTGGAGGTTGCAGTGAGCCGAGATCGTGCCACTGCATTTCAGCCTGGACAACAGAACAAAACTCAGACTGAAAACAGCAGCAACAACAACGAACACAATAATTCTGCCTCAGTCTGGAGAAAAACACATTTGAACATTTGATTCAGACCTCACAGAGGCCTGCCTTACCCAGGTTAATTTTGCACTGCATCACAATCATTCCTGGAAGACAAGTTGAATCTAGTGACAACTGTCCTCAAGACACACTCACAGAGTTTCCTCACTGCTGTGCTGGGTTACTCTTGGAATTAGCAAATCAGTGGTCCTGGCAGCCAGGGATTGTACCCCCATCTCTAAAAATAGTGGAAAGGGGCAGTTAACCAGATTTTTCTCTTTGCAGGCAAAGTGGTGATGCTTGGATTTTGCATTTCTGGAAACAGACATATTCTGTCTGATGGCAGCCCTGCTTTACCAATCCCATTTAGAACTTGTGGGAAAATCCTAAATTTTGTCTTCAGATCTTTGTGGCATTGCTTGGAAATTTGCAAGTTAGTAGCACCATCCAGGGAACTTTAGAAAGCCTTCAAACCCTGTGAAGTGTGCAGAATATGAATTCTAGGAGAACAGCTCACATTTAGAGAACTGAGCCAGGGTGACACACACACTGTTTTTATTGCTACAAAAAGCACACTGGAAGATGAAGGAAATCCCAGTTCTGTGCGTGTGTGTGTGTATATATATATGGAAAGTAAAATTAAAAGTGGATTCTTCCCTCTGGCCCC
Source organism: Cebus imitator (assembly GCF_001604975.1). Taxonomy (NCBI): domain Eukaryota; kingdom Metazoa; phylum Chordata; class Mammalia; order Primates; family Cebidae; genus Cebus; species Cebus imitator. Next base: position 2,000,465 of record NW_016107627.1, read on the forward strand.
CAGGAGCATTTCTTTAAAAACAAGCACATTGCTAAATAGCAACATTATACAGGTATTGATCGACTTACGACCTCACTTACGACCATTCGACTTTATGACCACAATCGCTAGCCACGACTGCTCCGTGTCTGGTAGCGCAAACGTTGCCCAGCTGGGCGTACGACAGTGCGTACCAGCTTCCGGCAGCACTACCATCTCTGCGTGCACCATTTTAACTGTTATCCCAGACTCGGTACAGCAATTTGTGTTTTGTGTCTTGGATATTTTTCATCAAACCCCTCCCAATAAACTTCTTATACATTTCGAAGCAACGGACCCAAACATCAAACGATTTGCAAGGATTGAACGGATGGCGCACGATGTGTTTCATCTGTACAGGTATCGTGAAATTTATGAAGAAAAAAAGAAACATACAATTCAGACAAAGCTCACCATGTTTATGAAAAAACCAACTCCAGTAACCCCAACTGCTGCCTCAGATGATGACATCAACGATCTGCAGCCAAGCACCAGCGGCCAATAAAATGTTTTGTACATGTTTATATATTTTGATATGTTTTGCAATTGGGGAAATGTTTCCTATGGTATTTTTTACACCTGTATTTTGCATTTTTGTATGCACCTGTAATTTGTAATTTTGTATGTTTTGCAAATATTAAACCAGTTGTACTGGTAATGCAGTGTTTTACTTAAACCTGACAAATGTACAGTAAAAATAAGAAACAAAATGGTGTAGAGATGATACAAATGGCATAAAATGAACAATTATATATAATAATAAAGAAAATTATGATAAAATATGACTTAAAGATTTTTATAACATTTCACAGTACTGTACATATAGCCTACCCGACTTACCACTAAATCCTGTTACGACCGGTCTGTTGGAGCCAATCGTGGTCGTAAGTTGAGCATTAGCTGGTACTTGGTAAACAATAACTGGCAACGAAATAAGTTTAATATTCTGCTCAAACCAGTCCCTGGTACTGTTTAATAACCAGGACACGCC
>NW_016107627.1:2002278-2006612 GCF_001604975.1 Cebus imitator
TGTTCTAAAAACTCTTAATGAAAATGTGTTCACCCAATAAACAATAAAACATCAGCAGAACTGTCATATACTGAGCAAAAAATCTGGCTGCTACCGTAAGCAACATGCAACATAAAAAAGATACAATATAAAGGAAGACAATCTGTTGAGTTGTAAAAACCATCTGAGGGAGGATGAGGTGGGTGGATCACAAGGTCAGGAGTTTGAGACCAGCCTGGCCAATATGGTGAAACCCCATCTCTACTAAATATACAAAAATTGGCTGGGTGTGGTGGCACGTGCCTGTAGTCTCAGCTGCTTAGAGGGGGCTGAGGCAGGAGAATCACTTGAACTGGGGAGGTGGAGGTTGCAGTGAGCCAAGATTGTGCCACTGCACTCCAGCCTGGGTGACAGAGTGAGACTCTGTCTTAAAAACAAAACAGAAAAAACATCCGAATATGGCTGGGCGAGGTGGCTCATGCATGTAATCCCAGCACTTTGGGAGGCGGAGGTGGGTGGATCACCTGCGGTTAAGAGTTTAAGGCCAGCTTGATCAATATGGTGAAACCCTGTCTCTACTGAAAATACAAAAATTAGTTTGGCGTGGTGGTGTGCGCCCATAGTCTCAGCTACTCGGGAGGCTGAAGCAGAATTGCTTCAATCCGGGAGGCAGAGGTTGCAGTGAGCTGAGATTGTGCCACTGTATTCCAGCCTGAGTGACAGAGCGAGACTCTGTCTTAAACCAAAACAAAAATCAAAACAAAACAAGACAAAAAACCCTTCTGAATATGAACTCTTTGCAAACAGTACAGAAGTAATTAGCTATCAAACCTAAACCACACCAAGGTTAAGTTTGTCTGATGTAGGCAAGGAGTCAGTCTTGCGGGGAAAATAAGTTCCTCAGTGCAAGAGAGCTGAATAGTGTTTTGGAGCATTTCCCTGACTGCCACAGCAGTATTAGAAAATCTCTTGCAAGGGAAGGAAATAAATACAAATGGAATGCTACATTAAAAATGAGCAAACGTTTCAGGAATCAGTGTATCAGTAAAGTAGCAAGGGGATAACTTTAAAACATTATTTGTTTTGGGCTCGACAAACATGCAAAATGGATTTATTTAGAGGTTTTGCTATAGCTATGTCCAGGCATTTAGGCTTATGGGAAGTAAAATTAAAAGTGGATTCTTCCCTCCCACCCCCAGGAGCATTTCTTTAAAACCAAACACATTGCTAAATAGCAACATTATACTTGGTAAACAATAATTGGCAACAAAATAAGTTTAATATTCTGCTCAAACCAGTCCCGGGTACTGCTTAATAACCAGGGCACAAACTAATTTTGTTGTAACAAACCTAGACCGATATTATCAAACATGTCCTTGGTTAGGTATCTAGTTTCCTTTAACATTTCGAAAGCTCCTTTGACAGTGGGTCAAGTCCCTTATACAGACCAGTTCCTTGTGTCACGCATGTGGCTTGAACAGACCCATGTCCTGTTAGGAAGAGATCGAAGAGATTTGGCAAATCCTGCAATTTTCAAAAAGCAGCGTCACTGCCTCTCTCTACTCGTCTCCAGAAGCAGTTCTGCAGCTCACCTGCTACCTCCTTAATTCTTTCACGATGATTGCTGTCTACCACAAAAAGAAGACGTTGGTATTTGGGAAGTAATACTACCAGAGAGGGCTAATTCTGTCTTGACCACCAGCATCCCATACTATGAACCAAATGTTTGTATAGTCTACTGCTTCCACGTTTCGGCCAATGGTAGGAATGGTGGTAACTGCCTCCCCTAACATGCAGGGTGGTCATCTTGCCAGCAACATCTAATCCAGCCATCAAAATGTGCATCTGCTTCTTGCCAAAGAGGTAGGAGAAGAAAGAGGAGATGGTGAGGCCCCTGGCAGCAGTGGCAGAAGGGGCTTGGGGCATCTCTGTGGTTTCTCCTTTCATACTCCCAGGCAAACTAAATGAGAGGGAAGAGAAAGAGCTCATTCTTTAAACTTTAGTCCTCTCAGTTTTCATCCTCTTAAAATAAACAACATGAATGACCAGGTTTTCGCCTTCCATAGTTCTCTTCATGCTTGAACAATAATATACACATGTGTAGAGTTCTCAAGTTTTGTCCCCTCTGAAAAATCACATCTGCGTACTTATTTGTAACTCATATTAAGCTTATATTAACGTTTTCCATCTTTTTCTAAGGTCTAAAGTAAGTTTCTCATGTTCAAAATTTGGGAGGGGTAACAAAACCATATGAGCCAAGTGTCTTTTAAAATACTAGCTCTTGCACTGGATGCAGTGGCTCACACCTGTAATCCCAGCACTTTGGGAGGCCGAGGAAGGCGGATCACTAGAGGTCAGGAGTTCGAGACCAGCCTGGCCAATATGATGAAACAAATAAACAAAAAAACAAAACAGCCAGGTGTGGTGGCAGGTGCTTATAATCCCAGCTACTCTGGAGGCTGAGGTAGGAGAATTGCTTGAACCTGGGGGGCAGAGGTTGCACTGAGCTGAGATTGCCCCACTGTACTCCAACCTGGGTGACAGAGTGAGACTCTGTAACCCGCCCCCCCCCGAAAAAAAAAGCTCTTTAAAAGTTTAGCCTCACCTCTCATTATTGTTTTTTCATGTGTTCATCTTAGATTGATTTTTGTAATCCTAACTTGCTTTTAGTTATTCCAGTTTACTCATATAAAGTGCCCCTAACATTTTCTGATATTTTAGTCTATTTCATACCTATAGTAAAATCGGTTTCATTCCTAGGAATTATATATCAGCTTCTTTCTTTTTTGATAAGCATACTTTTTAGGAATTTACTATTGTAGAAGTCTTTCAAATAATAGGTTTTGTTGTTTTTTTAATCATTCTTTTCATGATTTTTATCTCTTTTATTTAACTGGTTTCAGCTTTTACCTTTTCAAATCAATCTGCCTACTTCATTTTGCATCATTTTTATTCTAATTTCCTAATCTGAAAATCTTCGGGGCAAGCTAATGCAGTGGTTATGTTCATAGACTCTGAACATGATCTGCTTTGGTTCAGAGCCTCATTTTGTCATTTACAAGCTGTGTGACTTTGGGCAAGTTACGTACACTCTCTGTGCCTGTTTCCTCACCTGTAAAATGGGTTGCGAAGATTAAATGAGTAAATACACATAAGCTGTTAGAGCAGTGCCTGGCACATAGTATCTACTTGATAAATATTTTTGGAAAGAAAGCAAATGAACTCCTTTAAATAGTGAGCTCTAAGGATAGAACAATTTTGAATATATTCTCAGCTGTGGTTTTGGTATGAAACCTTCCTTTCAGTAGCTCGTAGATGTTTGTTTCAGTTTTTGATATATTTCTTCCAATATTTTATTATAAAAAGTTTTCAAACCTATAGAAAAGCTGAAAGAATCATATAGGGAACTCAACCACTAAATTCTACAAGGAGCATTTTGCTGTATTTATCGAATCACCTGTGCGTGCAACTGTCCAGCTCCCTCCGCCCGCTCTCCAGCTTGGTTTTTGGATGTATTGCCAGGTACATTGCGAAGAAGTTTTGACGTGCTTTAAATAAGGGGGTCAACCAGGGAAGCATTTCTTAATTCTAGTAATTTAAGTTTTGAAATTACCTTTTTCATTGCTTATTTCCCTTTATTAGAGTATGAACCAAGAACATGGTTTCTAAAATTTCTGCCTTGGAGAAGTTTTTTTTTTGATGGCCAAGCACATGACCAATTTTTGTAACATGGTTACAAAAGAAGTATTTTCTGCTTGTAGGAAACACAGCTCTCCATGCTTATTAAATTGTTCTTGTCAATTATATAATTCAAATTCTCTATATCATTATTGAGTTTTCTCTGCTTGGTTTGTCAAAGTTTGAAAGATGCATTTTGAAATTTCCTTTTATAATGTTAAAGTTTTTCTTGCAATTCTGTAAGTATGTATCTTCTCTTTGAAGTATTCTCCACTATTCTATTATAAATGCCCTGACACACCGCCGTGGTCCATCTGGTGTAGCTGTAGATCGAAAGATTTATTGCTCATCCCCATTTCCTTTCCCCTGATCTTTTCCTGTCTTCAGGTGTCTGATCTGAGTCAAATGGCATTTGGTTCACTGTTTTCTATTTTCCCTGGCTAGCAACACTGATATGAAGATATCCTGAATCCTTGCCTATAGGCAGAGAGTAAGGGATATCATGGCCTGAAAGCAGAGATAAACCTCTAAACCTCTGATCTTTTCCGTTAGGATTTTCATCTTACGGTATTTTTGCTTTTGGTTATGAGCTCTTGGTCTTTTAGGTTATTAACTTGGTTCTCAGCCATGATCATCTTCTTTTTCTTTTTTTTTTTTTTTGAGACGGAGTTTCGCTC
>NW_016107627.1:2006877-2010272 GCF_001604975.1 Cebus imitator
CCACCGCGCCCGGCGATCATCTTCTTTTTCAACTCACAACCAATTTTAAAATAAAGATAGCAAGTATCTTAGCATGAGCTGCCATAACAAAATACAAGAGACTGAATGGCTTAAACAACAACAATTTGTTTTCTCATAGTTCTGAAGGCTGGAAGTCCAAGATCAAGGTGCCAGCATAGCCATTTCTGGTGAGGTCTCTCTTTTCTGCAAAGGCAGACAGAGACAGATGGGGGAGGAGGAAGAGAAAGACAGCAAGGTCTCTGATGTCTCTTCTTATAAGGGCGTTAATTCCATTATGAGGACTTCATCTAAATCTAATGATCTCCCAAGAACCCATTTCCAAACACCATCATATTGGGGATTAGTGCTTCAACATACGAGTTTTTAGAGGACACGGTTCAGTCCATAGCATGAAGTTTTTTAAATTTTTGTTCCTCCTAAACTTCCGGAACATATTTTGGGTACTCTATTTAAATGTCCTTGGGAGTTCTCATTAGTTCTCTATTAAAAGTTATCGTCTAGGTCTTTGCTGATTTGTCCTTCAAAGGGAGCCTCCTTATTCAGCTGTTCCGTATTCTGTTCTTCCTCTTCGTGTCTTTCTCTCTCTTTCTCAGGGCACTGAGTTTTTCTCAAACAGTTATAAGTGTATATTTTTTAACCTGCTCACTTGGTTGTGGCTTTAGTCCCCACACCGGCCAGGATGCTGAGGCCTCCTGAGCAGTAGCAAGCTGGTGAGAAAACTGCGATGCTGTTCATTCCCCTTGAGAGTGGTGGGAATGATGGTCCTCTCCTGCCACAGACCTGCACAATTTTTTTTTTTGAGACAGAGTTTCACTCTTGTTACCCAGGCTGGAGTGCAATGGTGCGATCTCAGCTCACTGCAACCTCCGCCTCCTGGGTTCAAGTGATTCTCCTGCTTCAGCCTCCTGAGTAGCTGGGATTACAGGCACTCACCACCATGCCAGGATAATTTTGTTTTTTTTTAGTAGAGATGGGGTTTCTCCATGTTGGTCAGGCTGGTCTCGAACTCTCGACCTTAGATGATCCGCCCGCCTGAGCCTCCCAAAGTGCTGGGATTATAGGCGTGAGTCACTGTGCCCAGCCTAGACCTGCACAATTTGACTTAGCCCTCCTGGGTTCGACAGGAATGGGCAGGCCCTTCCAGAGCCACTTGGGCCACAGGTGGGCAGAGGAAGAACTTCCTGAAAACAATCACAGGCTCTGACACCTGAGCTCCTCAGAAATCCAGGTATGCCCGGGGCCTCAGCTGTTGCATGCCCTTGTCTTTAGCCACAAGCTCCTTAGCTTTCCCCAGGTGCCAACCAGAAGAGTCTACATCTGCCTTCTTCTCCAGGGGCGCTGTGAGACCCGCGGCCTCAAATGCACCCTCCAGACCCTGCCAGCCTGACTGGTGCTGGGTTTTAAGTGACAGAGAGGGGATATCAGACATGTGCTCCTACCGCCATCTTACCCCAATTTTCTCAAGCCGATGCTCTTAGCCTAATGGGCATTCTGTGGCTAATAGGCTAACTCAGTGTTGAGTGTGTTGTGTGTTACTCTTCCGTCATGTTTGGCAATGGGATGCTCTACCTCCTATCAGTAGAGTTAGAAGAAGTATGAGATTGGGGTGAGGGAGGCATCCTGCAAGATGCATGCAGAATCAAGGTCACTTGCATTCTTAAAACTCAGGGCATGTTGGGGATACGGAGGTTCTCTGAACTAGGAGTAGAAGGATATTGAAGAAAACACTTGAGAATACTTACAAGAATCAATCAAGATGCTTTTTAGAAAATACCAGGATGCCAGGAATATTTCTGGACCAAGGAAGAAAGGGGTGTGGCAGCCATGGGCAGTCCAGCGATTGGCTCAGCCAATGTGGATGTGGGAAGGGCAGTCGGAATAGCACCAATCCCCGGACACATGGGAGATGTGGGAAATGACTCCTTCCAGGGGAGATGGCCCAGGCCTGGGACAGTAGGTGACCCTGGGAGGGATTAGCTTTCCTCCCTGGGTGGTGTGCAGACAGCACATGCTCAAAGGCAAATGGTGGAGGGGGCAGGTGGGGCTAAAATCCTGAGAATGGAGTGGCTTTTTTAGTTCACTCAGAGAGCACCATTTTGTAAGTGTCACAAATGTGATATAACGCTGGCAGTGACCCACTGAGGCAGTCTTGGATAAAATGAGATAATAAAACTAAAGATTATTTTGTCGCATCAAAAATAAGTGCATATGTGGTAGGAGATGGGACTCGACTCTGGACCAAATTGAAGACTGGCTGACATGCCCACCAGCACTATGACAATTTACCCATTCCCTGGTAATAATACGAAAGTTATTGTTATTCGAGTCCAATAATACCGAATGTTAAACACATTTCATAAAGAGATCTTCCAAACAGGCTTTGTGTGAGCAACATGTCTGTTTATTCACCTGGGTGCAGGTGGGCTGAGGCTGAAAAGGGTGTCAGCAAAGGGCGTCAGCAAAGCAGTTGGTTTTATAGGTTTGGGGTGGGCAGTGGTGTTACAGAGTAAGATCAATTACAGTGGTGGGGGTAGGGGCAACAAGTATACATTACAATAAGTTCAGTGACAGTGGTTGGTGGGGTAAGGTGGAAGAGTAGTTAAGATGGTAGGGTGGGGTGGAGGGATATTCATAGAGCAAGAACAGTTAAAATGGTGGGGTGAGGAGTGTTCACATTATCATAATAACAGTTCAAATGGCAGGGTGGGGAGAGAAGCTCAGTGTTGGGGAGAGCTCCACTGGTCAATTAGGGATAATGGCAAATGCAGGTGGGGTGTGGGGAGCGATCTGCTGAGGCAGGCAGGACTTCAGACCTTCTGGGTCCAGGCTTGCCCGTGGAGGCCTGACAGTTACCACCCTTTTTCTAGAAATTTCTGAATAACCTGCCCTTTAATTTGCATGTAATTCTAAGTGGGTATGGATGTGACTGCAGACCTGGCCCTAGGTTGCTACCCTGGATGCATGGCCTATGGGGTAGCCCCACGCTGCAGGAGCAGTCACGGAGTGTGATACTGCCACCCCAGCACGGCTGTTTTCTTCTACCACCAGCTCACCCTCGAATTCCTTCCTGGCAGAAGCCAAGAGCCTTCTGGGTAGAGCTCTGATTTTGGGGCTCCCCTGCCCTCTGACACTTAGGCAGAGTTATGTAAGGAGATTTATTACCTGTTATGTGGTCTTGGACAAAGAACGGTGAAAGATTTTAGAAAGTGCCTCATAAGTTAATACAGTGTCTTACAAAAAGAAAGTACCTCCCACTTCTGTGCACATAAGACTTCACTGACGCAGGCGCTTGTCTGTGTACAGATGATAGTGATAGCAGGTGCTCAGCAAATACTTACCGAACACACTCGTGCAGGAAGACAAATGAGTGCCGA
>NW_016107627.1:2010661-2031364 GCF_001604975.1 Cebus imitator
CACCTAATCTCCACGCCAAAGTACAATTCTAGCTCACTATTCCCATTGTGGAAGAAGGATCCCCATGGTAGATGTCTGAGTAGCTTCAAAGGCAAAAGCTTTGGCAAGGGAGCTATGTTACAGCAGTGGACCATGTGGTGTTCAAGGCTGAGGGCATTTTATTGATGGGAAGGGAAACTGTAAAACATTCACTTTTTGTTAAAAATGTATACCCTAAATAGCTAGAAAAAAAATAGTGATTCAGATAACGCCTTGTATATCTCTGCAGTTTCCAAATGTGTTATAATTGAATTGGAGGAATTACTGAGAACAGATGCTAACAGAAACACTGCACATACCCTACAGTGAGAAAAATGACACACTTCACTCCACTTGCCCAAAATCCATTTAAGTTTTTACTTGCTTTAATTGCTGCATATTTCTAGTGCAATATCATGGAGGTTTACAGAAAGAGCCTGTGGAAAACAGTAGGTTTTGTAAAGGGCTTCAGGGTTTCCGTGTGTGATCAATAGTAACCACACCCACGGGCCAGTGACTATCCAACAGGGATGTGCTTTTCGTTGCATTTCTTTTAATAGAAAAATGTTATCACCTACATATCTCATCATTATTTACATTCTAATCACCCTCCAGTGATGAATTCCGAAGGCAAGCGTTTTTCATTAGTCGGTTTGCCATGGCAACTGGAGTTGGGGAAGGCCCTGCTCTGCCGGCTCCGCCACTGGGCCTGGAGCAGGCCTCTTTCTTCCTTAGCTGTCATTGACCTCCTGCTAGGAGACTCATCTTCTGATGTGCACTTGGTGGCAAATGGGACCAGAAAACCCCTACAAATTTTCATTTGGAAAGAAGAAAGGATAGTTTGTCTTCAGTCACTGGAAGTACAATTAGATGTTGATAGACACAGACAAGGCTGGAAAAGCAGGGCCTTAATAAAAAGCTATAAAATCTTGTTTCATCTAGTCCAAGAAGGCTAAGTGGAGTCTCTCACTGTTGACCCCGACTGCGCTTCCATTAGCATGGCAATTCTTAAGTTGCCACATGTTTTGATCTTTTTAAAAAGGGTTGTGGGTTTTCACCCAGTTGTCAGGAATGACTGAAATTATTGGTAAAATAAAAATAAAAATAAAAATTTGGCTTTCATAACTTTGTTGGTAGTTGCAGACAAAGAAAAGGTTTTTAGGAATTCATGAGGACAGTATAATTTTATACATTTTACATATGTTTTGGAGAAAATATACAACTACTGAAGAACAAGTGAGTAATGAAGCAGGTTTTATGTCAGTCCAAGGGCCAATGTGATTTATTCATGGCTACATTCACCCTTAGGTATGCAACAGAGTGTCTATTGGTTGTGGATGGTCATGTCTATTATCTGATGTAAAACTTACCTTCAGGAGATTTTTAACATAAGGGAGAAGATAGGGCCATACGAATGGCAAAAAACCAGGAAACATGTATAAACATATGCAGATACATATATGTACACATAGAAATGGTGGTAAAAATATCCATCTGTTACAAACAGCATACAAGTAATGGGACTGAGTGGAATTTGAAAGGAGTAATCTGATAAAATGTCATAGAGAAGGTAGTTCTAGAATAATTGCTCTTTATCTTAATGATGACAGATGTATACATAAATACAAAGTTTAAATCTCATAAATATATAAAACATAAAGTGACAGTTTTGCATATATTACCACCCCCTACAGTAGTGATCTGCAGAGAGCCCCACCTTTTTAATACATATCTAATTATGTTACCAGAAAGGGGTCCTGATGCAGACCCCAAGAGAGGGTCCTTGGATCCCATGCAAGAAGGAATTTGAGATGAATCTGTAAAGTGAGAACAAGTTTATTAAGAAAGTAGGGGAATAAAAGAATGGCTACTCCATAGGCAAGAAGTGGCATGGGCTGCTCAGCTGAGTATACCTATAGTTATTTCGTGGTTATGTGCCAAATGAGGGGTGGATTATTGGTGAGTTTTCTGGGAAAGGGGTGGGCAATTCCTGGAGCTGAGGGTTCTTCCCCTTTTTAGACCATGTAAGGTAACTTCCTGATGTTGCCATGGCATTTGTAAACCATCACGATGCTATTGGGAGCGTCTTTTAGCATGCTAATACATTATAATTAGTGCATAACGAGCTGCGCGGATGGCCACAGGTCACTTCCAGGACCATCTTGGTTTTGATGGGTTTCGGCTGGCTTTACTGCACCTGTTTTATCAGCAAGGTCTTTGACCTGTATCTTGTGCTGACCTCCTATCTAATCCTGTGACTAAGCATGCCTTACCTCCTGGGAATGCAGCTTAGTAGGTCTCAGTCTTATTTTACCCAGCCCCTACTGAAGATGGAATCACTCTAATTCAAATTCCTCTGACAATTACATATTTTGTCCAATTTTTTAAAACAAAAATGGGATTGGCTGGATGCGGCAGCTCATGCCTGTAATCCAGCACTTTGGGAGGGTGAGGCAGGAGGATTGCATGAGCCCAGGAGTTTGAGAGCATTGTGGGCAACATAGGGAGACCCTGTCTCTACAAAAGAGAGAGAAAACAAGAGAAAAAAAAATTAACTGGGTGTGGTATCACGTGCCTGTAGTCCCAACTATGCCAGAGGCTGAAGCAGGAGGCTCGCTTGAGCCCAGACTGAGCTGAGGCTTCAGTGAGCTGTGATCACACCACTGCCCTCTAGCCTGGGTGGCAGAGAAAGACCTTGTCTCAGAAAAGAGAGAGAGAGGGAGAGAGAGACAGAGAGGGAGAGAGAAAGAGAAAGAGGGAGGGAGGGAGGAAGAGGAAAGAAAGAAAATGGGATCATATTATACATACTGTTCTGTATCCTGCTTTTCAGTAAACAAGAATAATATTATTAAATCATAGGGGAATGACATTCTGAAGGTGGACATATGAGCAAATGGGTGTCGGGTGAAGGCAGGTGAGGGAAAGCAAATGTGAAGGCAAACCAAGTCTTGTCCAGGTTACAGTTCTTTCTCTAGGCAAACCAAGCCCTGAGCCTGTCTCAAGGCTGTTGTTTAGGCTCAGGGTTTGACTTCACATTCATTAATATGATCATATGTATTAAGAGGAAATCTGAGTTGATTTACATTTCAATTTCATTCAAAAGGCCAGTGGGAAATGTAGTCTAGGAGATAAGCAGCTCTTGGTGAAGGTGATTCTGTTTATAAACTGAATTACAGGAGAAAGAAGCAGAGGGCAGAGGAGCTAGGATGATATGTCAAGATGGGCCACACCATCCCAATGTTAGCATGTAAAAGGAGGAAGTACCTTGTGTAAGGGAATTAAAATCCAGTCAATTTATTTATTTTTTAAAATAAAACTACCCTTTGCTGCTGCTTTTTCTTTTGTTGAGTCTAATTGCTGTGTCCTTCTGAATTAAGCTGAGGTGACCCCTCACCCAGAGAAAGGGTTCATGTCCCTCTGGCTTTTTCTGTTTCCTCTTCTATTTTCACACCAATTTTGGAAGAGGCAGGGCCTTTTGTGGAGGTAGTAGAAAAAATGACAGTGCAGGTTTGTGCATTCTTTCAAAAGAATTCTTGATTTTAGTTGGGCGTGGTGGCTAACACCTGTAATCCTAGCACTTTGGGAGGCCAAGGCGGGAGGATCACCTGCGGTCAGGAGTTTGAGACCAGCCTGACCAACATGGCAAAACTCTGTCTCTACTAAAAATATAAAAATTACCTGGGCATGCTGGTGCATGCCTATAATCCCAGCTACTTGGGAGGCTGGGGCAGGAGAACCGCTTGAACCTGAGAGGTGGAGGTTGCAGTGAGCTGAGATTGCGCCACTTCACTCCAGCCTGGGCAAAAGAGCAAAACTCCATCTCAAAAAAAAAAAAAGAATTCTTGATTTTCCTTTGAACATGTCCTGTTGGCTTTTTGCTATAGAAAATGGCTCCATCATGCTGTTCATGGGACTGATTATTCCCAGCAGTGTAGAAACCTTCCTGATTTATGCTTAGAGCCTGATTCCACAGTCTGTTTCTCTGTGTCTTGATTGCAAGCAAATATATACAATCTACATATAATCAGAGGATTCCACTAAATAGTTGTAAGCAAAACAACAGAAATCCGAGTTGCTTGTGATTTCATTACGCCCGTCTTGTAATTGAGTTAGCAAGAGATGCATTTATCGAGTGCATCTAGAATAGGCACTAGCAGTGGCCTGAGGTCAGGTAGAGTACAATTTGTACCAGTTATTGCTGGGACATGCGATTGAGTATTCACTGTTGCAGATACTCTGTTTATCGTATTTCACACAAGATTAATTCAAGGTTTTTTAATGCTTTCAAAGCAAAAGCTCCACAATACAAAATGTACCTACAGATTTCCATGTCATAAGCAAACAAGCTTTTTTAAACAATTATAATTTTCAAAAACCGAATGAACCTATAATATTAAAGTATTGAGAAAAATGATCTTCAGTCCTATTAGGCATCTGGGAGACCCCGGGGAATTTTAACTTGTCCTTCTGTCAGAGTTGTTTGATTATCCTGTAACCCGTTAATGGAACAGTTCCTGTGTGTCAGCTGCTGAGCTAGGTGGTCACTGCTCATCATCTGCCTTCACCTTCCCATCAGACCCTTTCGGGCAGATATGATTATGATTCCCATTTTACAGTCTGTGTTATGTGAGCCAATGGAGTCCACCAAAGAAAAACAGAACATAAAGAATTGAAAGTTTTACAGTTAGTTCGGTTTTTCATGGAACCTCTGTTTTCTCCCTGAACAACTCTGTCTTTTGACCACAGTTTCTTTGAAAACTGGCCAGGTGTGGTGGCTCATGTCTGTAATCCCAGCACTTTGGGAAGCCAAGGCAGGCAGATCACTTGAGGTCAGATGTTTGAGACCAGCCTGGCCAACATGGTTAAACCCCATCTCTACTAAAAATACAAAAATTAGCCAGGTGTGGTGGCACATGCCTGTAATCCCAGCTACCTGGGAGGCTGAGGCAGGAGAATCACTGGAACCTGGGAGGCAGAGGCCGCAGTGAGCCGAGATCACGCCATTGCATTCCAGCCTGGGTGACAGAGTCAGACTCCATCTTAAAAACAAAAACAAAAAAACAGTGGTTTTGTGCTGTGACCTTTGCTAGTTTCACCCTAGCGCACTTCCTAGGCATGTGGTTTCAGCTATGGCCTAGGTAGATTCTGTTGCTAATTCACAGCTAGCTCATACCTCTCTTCTGAGCTCCAAACACACATAGCCAGTCGCCCCTCAGTTTCTCCATAGATGTCTAATGGCACTGCCTACCAACTGAACATTCTCCAAACTGAATTGATGGTAGTGCCTCTGGAGTCTTCCTTTCCAGCACCCCCAGCGTCAAGAAACACACTGCGTTCCACAAGTTCCGCAAGCAGAAACCTAATTAGTCTTAACCCCTCCATCTCTGTAACTTTCCACTTTCAATCAGTTACCAAGTTCTATCAATTCTGCCTCCAAAAATAGTTAAGACTCTTATATATAGCCTCTCTCTATGCCCACTGCTATCACCCCGATCAGGCCTCCATCATCTTGTCTGTGAGTCTTGCCATAATTTTATCTCAAAATCTTTGAGGTCATGACTTATACGTATTTCAGCCTTCTGTTTGCTTCATTAACTGCGCTTCTTTAGGATTATGTTATGCTCTTCAATAAGTTTAGCTCTAGTTTCTCACAGGTTGATTTTCTCCATATGTCTGCCGCTTCTTGGATTTCAACTACTGTTTTTTGAGATTCTCCTTTCTGCTGCCTGCTTGGTTCGTTTCAGCTTACCTCTGGTGGTGATGATGCATTATTTGGAGATTTTGTCATTTGCTTTTGGGGGTTCCCTCTTCCTTCTGGGAGTCCTGCCTGCCTCTCTGCTCTCACACACATACTTATCCATTCATTCACACTCAGCAAGCAACAACTCTTTGCAAGATGCTCTTCTGGGCTGGGGGATCCAGCAAGGTATCGAATGACTGTGATAGCTGCCCAAGGTTAAGTGTAAGTGGCCACAGATCTGTCAATATCTCCCTGAAGCTGGCCCAGACCCTTGCACTGTTTGGATCATTGACTCCAGGTTTGAAGCTTCTTTGGTCTTTTTTGGACTCTGATTTTCCTTATAAAATTTATCCTACTTACATCCATCTTTTAGGAATTTATTGTCACTGCTATTTTAAAATATCTTCTTTAGGGCTTGGCTAATGGGTACAAAAATATAGTTAGAAGGAATAAAATCTAGTGTTTAATAGCACAATAGGATGACTATAATTAGCAATAATTTATCATATATTTCACAATAGCTGGAAGATTTGTAATGTCCCTGACACAAAGGATTGACAAATGTTTGGGGTGATGGATTTCCCAATTACTCAGATTTGATCATTCAACATTGTATGCATATATTAAAATATCACATGTACCCCATAAATATGTACAGCTATTATGTATCCATTAACATATGAAAAACAAAACAAAAGTATATTCCTTTATTAAAAAAAAAATTCTTCTTAACGTAGGTGCTCAGTCATCCTATTTGAGGTAACCTTCTGAAATAGCCTTCAAGAATCCACTCCTGTCCCACTCCCAGGTATCATTCTATCAAGATCACTCATCATCCTCAAGTTGGTTGTATCATTTGCCTGCTTTACACCCTTCAGAAATGTGCTAGTTCCCTTAGAACTAGATCAAATGTTCCTAACATGGGTCTATAAAAAGCCAGATGACTGTGGCCTCTGCTTACCTCATCTAGTACTATTTTCCACCACATCTAGCATTCGCTATCCTGAATTTTCTTAATTTCTGAAATATGCTACTGTTTCAGCCACTGCATGTTGACAGTGTTTCAGCTACCTGGAAAAGTCCTCCTTTTCTTTTCTTTTTTTAACCTAACTAAAGTCTTGGCTTAAATATTTCTTACTCCAGGAAACTTACTCCGTATCATCCATACTAAGTCAGGTCTCCTTTAATTGCAATAACCTGTTTAACTTTTGTATTTATTTATTATTTTAGCAAGGTCCGTCTTCCTTGCTTTACTGTAGACTTTAAGACTATAGGGACCAGAGTCAATATAACATTTTTTTTTTTTCCTGGCACATGGAAGAATTAAACAAACATGGTTGGCTAAGCAAATTGTATCTATATTTCCATTTTTTTGTGTGGCTAACTGACAGAATTATATTTAGGGCTATCCAGAATCACTTTTTGTGGTGGTAGAAATGTTCTATATCTCTACTATCTAATGTGGTATCCAATAACCACATGTGGCCACTGGATACTTGAAATATGGCTAATGCAATGGAAAAACCTTAAATGTTTCTATTTTTAATTAATTTACATTTAATTGGCTAGAGGCTACCATATTAAAGTGCACAGGATAGATATTTCCACCTTCTAAGTCATGCTTATTTTTCTTTTTTTGAGATGTAGTCTTGTACTGTCACCCAGGCTAGAGTGCAGTGGCCTGATCTCAGCTCTCTGCAACCTCTGCTTCCCAGGTTCAAGTGATTCTCCTGCCTCAGCCTCCCAAATAGCTGTGAATTACAGGCGCCTGCCACCATGTCCAGCTAGGTTTTGTACTTTTAGTAGACATAGGGTTTCACCATTTTGGCCAGGCTGGTCTTGAACTCCAGACCTCAGGTTATTCGCCTGCCTTGCCCTCCCAAAGTGCTGGGATTACAGGCGTGAGCCAGTGCAACTGGCCTGCTCTTTGTTTCTGATTATCTTTTTAAGGATGTTTGTGTGGTGAACAGTCTTGGAAAAGAGAGTTGGTGTTTCCCTTTGGAACAGAGGGTAAGCGTGCTTATTGTCCATTCAGATTCCCTAAACTTAGTGTTCTCAAGAAACATAACCCACTACACGTGTAAGTGGCGTCTGGTCCTGTTCACATCACCCTGTGGAAAGTAGAGCTTGGGGAGCTGACTTAAAATGCCAATATTCCAATTCTTGCTACTGCTTTGAGTAAAAACTCTCCTTTGTCACTGACCCAGAAATGTTGTGTCTTCTATCACCCTGCATGAAATGGTGGCAGACTCACTTGTTAGCTTCTAACAGGGTCAAATCTCACACCGTTCACAGTTCTTGACACACAGACAAAACCAAAGCTCTTAAGTATTTTGCTTAGGGTGGTTTTCAAGTTTACTTTTTCCTGAATGTTCTTTTTCTCCCTTTTCTTAAACTCCCAAGGAACACTTTGCATCTGTTAATGTTGTAAACTCAACTTTTTTGATTTATAGATAGAAAATGACAAGATAATTCCATTCTAAAGTAATAGAATAACTTTAAAATGTGTCTAAGGAGTGGGAGATGTTACATTTCACACTATCTCCAATTCTCACATAGCCATCGGAACCATTGGAATGCCTATTGAAAAGTCATGTTTTGCCTTTCTATCTTCACCAACAAAAATAAGTTCTTGGGATCTATTTTTTTTTAATTACACGTATTATGTTACCTGGTAAATCACAGTGGTTAAGATGGTTTCCCAGACGACAAAGGGAGACTTTCCTTTTCAATATTTCATAATGCCTGGAAGAAATATTTTCCCCAAACACTATGTTTTCAATTCAAATGAATTCAGCAAATATTTACCAAGGCCCTTATTCTACTGATCATTGCTTTGTAATAGAACATCTAAGGTAATGATGACTTTTTAAAAACAATATAGTCGATAAAAATTTTACAAAGACAAAGCTGTGGAAAGTTCCAAGAGTTTGTGAATAATTATCTTGACATTTTGTTCTTTTGAATCCTGGAATCAGTTTAGCTATTGTACTTGTCAAACAAGTCAGATTCCTTAGAGTTGCTTTATTGGAAGGTATGGCAGACTGTATTCTCTGAAAGCAGCCACAGTAATATTTCTGGGGCCCCTTGAAAGCTGCATCCTTTTTCCCTTTACCCTGAAGCTGGGCAGGACTTCGTGACCTCAACAAATAGAATATGATAGAAAAACGAGCAGACAGGTCAGGACAAGGGTGAGATAAGTGAGGCATTCTCTCTCCTTGGGTGCCACACATAGGGAATGCTAAAAAACTCCATCATACAAAGGGCCGATATCCAGAATTTACAAAGAACTAAAACAGATTTACAAGAGAAAAACAAGCCCATTCAAAAGTAGGCAAAGGATATGAACAGACACTTTACAAAGGAAGACATACATGAGACCAATAAACATATGAAAAAATGCTCATCATCACTGGTCATCAGAGAAATGCAAATCAAAACTACATTGAGATACCATCTCACGCCAGTTAGAATGGCGATCATTAAAAAATCTAGAGACAACAGACGCTGGAGAGGATGTGGAGAAATAGGAACACTTTTACACTGTTGGTGGGAGTGTAAATTCGTTCAACCATTGTGGAAGACAGTGTGGCGATTCCTCAAGGACCTAGAAATAAAAATTCCATTTGACCCAGCAATCCCATTACTGGGTATATATCCAAAGGATTATAAATCGTTCTACTATAAGGACACATGCACACGAATGTTCATTGCAGCACTCTTTACAATAGCAAAGACCTGGAACCAACCCAAATGCCCATTGACGATAGACTGGACAAGGAAAATGTGGCACATATACACCATGGAATATTATGCAGCCATCAAAAACGATGAGTTTGGGTCCTTTGTAGGGACATGGATGAACCTGGAAACCATCATTCTCAGCAAACTGACTTAAGAGCAGAAGATCAAACAACGCATGTTCTCGCTCATAGGCGGGTGTTGAACAATGAGAACACATGGACACAGGGAGGGGAGCAATACACACTGGGGTCAGTTGGGGGGAAATAGGGGAGGGACGGTGGGGGGTGGGGAGCTGGGGAGAGATAGCAAGGGGAGAAATGCCAGATGTAGGTGATGGGAAGGAAGGCAGCAAATTACACTGCCACGTGTGTACCTATGCAACAATCTTGCATGTTCTTCACATGTACCCCAAAACCTAAAATGCAATAAAATAAAAAACACAAACAAACAAAAAAAACTCCGTCATAGAAATTGTGAACCCAGAACATCTGAGACAGGTCTCAGTTACTTTAGAAAATGTACTTTGCCAAGGTTGAGGACACACTGTGACACAGCCTCAGGGTTGGGGCCTAGCTTGGTTTTATACATTTTAGGGAGACATGAGACATCAATCAGTATATGTAAAAAGTACATTGGTTCCATCTGGAGAGGTGGGACAACTTGAAGCAAAGGCAGGAAGCCGGGAGGGAGCTTCCAGGTCACAGATAGGTGAGACATAAATGGTTGGATTCTTTTGAGTTTCTGATGAGCCTTTCTTACGGAGGCAATCTAATAGACATCTGTCTCAGTGAGCAGAGGAATAACTTTTAATAGCATGGGAGGTGGATTTGCCCTAACCAGTTTCCAGGTCAGGTTTTCCTTAGTGATCTTGGGGGCCCAAGAGATTTTCCTTTCACAATGGCCACGTGCTTGGAGTGGCATCTACAAGCCAAAGAATGTCAGAGAACGTGGGCCAGTACCACGGTCTCTGCCAGCAGGCAAGGCAAGCTCCCTCCTGGAGCTGTCAGAGAGAGCGTGGCCCTGAGGATGCCTGATTTCAGACTTCCAGCCTCCAGAACCATGAGACAGTACATTTCTGTTGTTTTAAGCCACCCAGTGTGGTGTACTTTATTATGGCAGCCTGAGCAAACGAATCTAACCCTTCCGAGAGGAGTCTGCCCCAAGCTATCTCAGAAGCAGCTGGTCCCTCCTATGTGTCTTATAGATAAGATGGCTTTTGCCATATTTGTTGGTAACAAGTTTGACTTAGCTTGACACGCTAGCTGTGCAGATGGTGGACGTTTGAGGCTTCACAGATTTGGTCTGCTGCCTGCCCATTTTTGAAAAGCAAAACTGCTGTTGTCTTCTGCTTTCTTTTTTTTCACTTAAAGTTCTGTAATAACAGTACCTGATGTAAGATAAGCCCTCAATAAATGGCGATTCCTTTATTCAGACATCTACCCCTTATTTCCTTCTTCCTTCCTTTGTTGGTGGGTTGGGACCCCCATCTTTCTGGTTTCCAGATACATTTGGTTTTCATCTTTAAAAACAAACTTTGCTTGAGCCTTTGGCTTTTCCTGTCCTCAGTCATTGCTCCTTCCTGTATTTCATTTCCTTTCTCCCTTCTGCTTTCTTCACCCACTTTCTTTTTTTTGGTTTTGAGACACAGACTTGCTCTGTCGCCCAGGCTGGAGTGCGGTGGTGCGATCTCGGCTCATTGTAACCTCTGCCTCTCGGGTTCAAGAGATTCTCCTGCCTCAGCCTCCTGAGTAGCTGGGATTATAGGCACCCACCACCATGCCCGGCTAATTTTTTGTATTTTTAGTAGAGACATGGTTTCACCGTGTTAGCCAGGATGGCCTTCATCTCCTGACCTTGTGATCCGCCCACCTCATCCTCCCAAAGTGCTGGGATTACAGGCGTGAGCCACCCTGCCCAGCCGCTTTCTTCATTTTCTAATGTTGGCTCTCGACTTCGTTCTCCTGGTTGAATGTCTCCGAAGTCACCCTGATTCCCGGTGGCCTTGCCTGTGTCCTTATCTCCCTCTTGGCGTCTGTTTGTCCCCCACTCACTTCCTGTTTATAATGTGTGTCTACTTATGCCTTAACTATCTGCTTCTTTTTGTTTTTAATGGACCTCCTGAAGAATAACATACCTACCAAATAGTGCTCAAATTCTTAGTGTATAGCTTGGGAAAGTGTCGCAAAGTGAAAATTTCACCTGTTTCAGGAAAAAACTCTCAAATTGTATTTGCCCTCTTGCTCTCACACCATCAAAATCAACACCAAAGACTTCTGTGACCAAGTGTATGGGGAGTTGCCCCGTTACCACGCAGTGAACAGGAAGTGGGTGTCCTCCAATTCAGCTACAGCACTGTTTACCTGGAGGTCACGTCAGATCCCACAGGTTGACCCCACAGGCCCCCATGACTCCCTCCGACCACCCCTTCAGACACCAGTTGCAAATCTAGGCTTCTGGAATTTCTGACTGACAGACTTCAAGTTGGGGTTCCCATGACCCCTTCTTTGGGTTTGCCAAATTTGCAAGAGTAGCTCACTGAACTCTGAGAAACACTTAGGCTTACTGGTTTATGATAAAGGATGTTACAAAGGATACAGAGGAAGAGATGTGCAGGGCAAGGTATGGGCAAGGGGCCATGGAGCTTCCATGCCCTCCCTGGATGTGCCACACTCCAGGTGAAACTGTCTTTGCAAAATTATGACTGAGACAGTGAAAGTGATATTGCCTAACTGACTCCATCTTGCTTGTAAACTTTTAGCTGTTCTTGTTCATTCCTGGGCATAGGCTGAACCAACTTCGGGAGGAGTTTTATAGTTTAAAATAAAAATTATAACAGCCCTTTTCTAAAATAAACCTTCTTCTTGCCCGGGGACTAGACTGCCTTTGTAGGGCTAACAAATTAGCCCCAAGATTAGAAATTATGGCTTAGGAGTCATGTAGCTGAAGACTACAAGATTCTGACTCTCCCTAAACTGCTCCTCAGATCAGTGCTTGAGATACTTCAGACTCTTCACTTGATGGATTAGCTGGCACCACCCAGATTGATTAACTGGCTCATCTGCCCCCCATCCAGGAACTGACTCAGTACAAGAAGACAGCTTCAATTTCCTGTGATTTCATCTCCTACTTAACCAGTCAGCACTCCTGGCTCACTGGCATCCCCCTGCCCACCAAGTTGTCCTTAAAACTCTGATCACCAAATGCCTGGGGAGGCTAATTTGAGTAATAATAAAACTCCGGTCTCCCACACAGCCAACTCTGTATTACTTTTTCTCTATTGCAGTTCTCCTGTCTTGATAAATCAGTTCTGTCTAGGCTGTGGACAAGGTGAATCCAGTGGGCGATTACACAGGAACCTGCATGTGTTCAGCTACCCAGAAGCTGTCTGAACCCAGTACTCTTGGGTTTTTAAGGAAGCCTAAAGGTGTCAGCTTTGCTTCCCACAAAGTGTAGGGTGGGACCGTCTCTATGCTGGGTCTTATGACTCACAGTCAGATAGTCAAGGAAGATTAGAATCCTGCTTGGGGCAGGTGAAAGAAGTGCAGGAGAAGGTTGGAAACATTCTGTTTCCTGAGGCCTGACACACCCAACATTATAACAAAAGACTGTTAACAAGGGCTATGGGAGTTATGAGCCAGGAACCATGCATGAAAACCAATATATATTTATATATGTGTATATGTGTAGGTCATAACACCACCTTACCCAAATCAAAAAACAGAACCTTTGTAGTGCCCTAGAAGCTCTCTCCTAGTCCACCTTCATCTTCTTCTCCAAAAGTAACCAAAATCCTGATTTCAGTGCCACAAATTTGTTTCTGGCTTGTTTTTAACTTTGCACAAATAAAATGATAAATTATTATATTATTGGTTTTTGTTTAAGATTATGTTTATGAGTTTGTTATGTTGTATATAGTTCATTTTCATAGCTGTATAGTATTCCATTAATTCAGTGGAATATTATATCAAAATTTACTTCTGAATTCTATTGGCAGACACTTGAGTGATTTCCAGTTTTGGCTCTGAGTAGTCAAATCTGCGTGTTCTGAGTATATATACCTAATATTCTTGTATATGTCTTTTGTAGTTCTTACATATATCTATGGGACAGGTCTTAGAAGCAGAATTGTTGTGTCATATGCAAGGGTTCATCATTGCTGGACGTTAACAGTTTTCCAGAGATTGTACCCATATATATTCTTATCAGCAGTATTTGAGTGTTCAGGTGGCCCCACATCCTTGCTAACTTTCCATATTGGGATTCTCTTATATTTCAGCTTTTGTAGCAGGTATGCTGTGATTAAGAAATTTAAACTTCATTTGTGTGTTTACTGACAACTTGAATATCCTCTTGTGAAAAGCCTATTCAACTCATTTAAGAATTTGTGTTTTGCAATGTCTTATTCTTATTAGCTGATTAACAAAAATTGATCAGCATTAGTTGAGATTCATTCTATTAAATACAATTCTTTTAGTTAGAACATTTTGTGTCGTGTTTAAAAAAAAGTTTTCCTACCTCAAAACAATAAGTATACTCTTCTGTGTTATCTTTTACAAATGTAATGTTTGCTTTTCACATTTAGATACACCTGTGAAGGATTTTTCTATATGGGGTGAGGTAGAGGAACAGATTCACTTTTCTCCATCTGGCTGTGTAACTGACCTGCCACCATTTTTTGCCCCACTATTGTTGTTCTACAGTGTTGCTTTGTCATAAAGTAAGTTCCATTCTATGTTAGATCCCCCAAGCTTCTGAGTGGCTGTATTATATTACTGATGCTTCACCAGTTAAATATCCTAAAAAGTAAACAATCAACCAGTAACGGGAAACCAGTAAGCCTTACCTGGTTTAGCTAGGTGGTATTCTAACCATAAAACTTCCAAACAAAAGGGATATGGAGGAAAGAGTATGGATTTAGGCCACTTATCCTAATCTTAGCTCATGCTCTTACTCATCAATGTTAGCTAGTTATCCCCAGTTTTATCCTCTATAAAATAAGAATGGTAATAACTATCTCAGCCAGCTGTTAGAATTAGAAACAGCATAGCTTAGAAGGCTTGGCATAGAGGTGGCACCTAAAAAGTCATAGCAGTTATTAATACAGCAAAAGATTTAAGAAGACTTCATCTTAGATCATCTTAGATTCAGAAAGATCCTCGTTAACTTTGGAATAAGGAAACTGCTTTCATGTGTTTGCTTTGTTTGGAGAGTTGGAGGTGGCTGAACACAGGCCAGGACCATGGGTTTTGGCTCCTAATGGCCTTTGGCTTAAAGAACCTAGTAGGACCCAAAGATAGCATCAGTTTCAGAAAACACATGAGAATCTTCGTTACTGCTCTCATGGCCTTTCACGCCAATACCAAAAACCCAATGTTTTGTGTTTGTAGGCATTTTTTTTTTTCTGGAGAGACACAAAGAATAGTGATTTCTGTAATTATTTACTTACTCCTGGTTTCTAATTTTCCCCAGGGAAAGGAAAGCATTATCTAAAAATAAAACTAAAGTGTATTATCTAAAAATAAAACTAAAGTCCTAGGCGAGGACATTTTTCCAGTGGAAGTTTAGCCTCCAGATTCCTATGTCACTAGTTTTATATTTTTCAATAACGTTAGCCCTTCCCTGTTGTATGGGAATGCCTGGAACACACCATAATGCCCATATTTAAGAAACAAATAAATCCCTATTCCTGTGAAAATTGTTGATATTGTATTAATCTTTATGTTAGAAATCTCCTTGGAAACCTAGCGGGGAATAAAGGTTCTTTACAGTGGGATAGGAGAACTTTAGATCTATGGTGTATTACCAAATCATCTTTGCTTTGGGTTTCTTCACTGAGTAAATATCAAAGTTAGTAGTAAGAGCAGAAACTTGGTCCTTTTTGGACTCATTATATTGGGAACCGAATAAAGTGAGTGAAACAGAGACAGTTAAAAGGTGTCAGTTGGGTTTTCTTTTTCTTTTTCTTTCTTCCTTTTTTTTTTTTTGGAATTAGGGTCTTACTCTGTTGCCCAGGCCAGAGTACAGGGTGTGATCTCAGCTCACTGCAACCTCCACCTTCTGGGTTCAAGCGATTCTCCTGCCTCAGCCTCCTGAGTAGCTGGAATTATAGGCATGTGCCATCACACCCAGCTTTTGAGTAGAGATGGGATTTTATCATGTTGGCCAGGCTGGTCTTGAACTCCTGACCTCAGGTGATCCGCCTGCCTCGGTGTCAGTTGGGTTTCTAATCTTCATCTTTATTAATTTTATCCTGAATACAACATGTGGCATTATGGACCAGAGACAAGATTTCTTATTACAACTCAGTAAATAAGAAACATGTCACCCTCTTAACCCATTGTGAAACATAAGAGACAGTAGGAATTTTCCCCGTGTAAGAAGCGGATATTCCACAGGTGAGGGGGTAGGAAGCACTATTTACTCTGCTTATAAAGGGAAGGAGGCAGCTGCCCCTCTTCCCTTCTGAAAGGCTCTCTTTGGAAACATAAAGGGCAGGAATCCCAACTCCAGCCTTTGTCATGGAAATAAAATCTCCTCTGGCGCCTGGTAACCCCAATGGACTTGGCTTTTACACCATACACCTAAGAAGATTAACCTCCAGTATCCCAGGCACCTTTGGAGTGAACCTAGGTGTCTATACCAGGATTTAATCTTTTTGCCCTTGGGGAGACTAGAGATGTTTTATTTTCCTTTCAAATCAGAGCACTTAAGTAGACAAATGGCTGTAGATCGAACTGTCATGGCATTTGGAGAATCTCAGGCCAGGGATTTTCCCAAAGCATTGAGAGTGTTCTTTCCATCTGAGACATCTGCTTACAGAAAAGGAAACAGGTGACAAGGGGCTGTTTTCTCAAGTGACCACAGGATTGCTACAGCTAGGATGAGGGAGGAATATGGTATCTCTTGGTGAGGTGTGGTGGGGGAGATTCCCCCCACTCCACAGTAACAGAAAGAAAACATCTTTTTATGTGCAGTTTACCAACTGTCAATATGACAGAGTGTCAATAGCTCCTGACTGTTATATATACCTGTCTCCTGTTAGGACTTTCATCCTATCTGTTTGGGTGAGTTGATTGAATTTCTCACTTTGGAAACATGAGCGGCATCCGCTTTATCTGTATCAGAGGGAACCTGGGTTACATCTTTATTCTGTGACACTCTAGACTTTTTTTCTGTAAAGAGCCAGATAGCAGATATTTTAGGCTTTGCTGTCCATAGACAGTCCCTGTGGCATATTATCCTTTGTTCACTTTATGATGGCTAAACATGTCAAAACCTGAATAGAAGCGGGCTATGGATAGGCTTTGGCTGTCCGAACGGTGCTTTGACGATCTCAGTTCTAGTTACCTTCTCTTATTCTGCCCCTATTTCCCATGTTGCAGACCTCCAACTTGGGGAAGGTGAAATTATCTTTATACTCATAATATTCCCTGGTTTTCAGATCAGAAAAGACAGGCAAACTATGATGTCTGATACTCGGACGTTGTTGTGGTTCTATGTCAATGTCAAGTTACCTGTTCTATGAGCTTGGTACAAAGCTTAATTGTTTATATTTCATGGCAGTCAGGTGGAATTTGGAAAGATATAAATATTCATGAAGATGGCATCGTGTTGGTGATCCAGTGACAGAGAAGGAATTAGTTTCTGCTTTCTATCTTCTGAGAATTACATCATTGTAAGCCAGGACGGAGTGACATAAAATAAGCGTTACACTTATATGCTCCAAAAACGTTTTATTGCAACATTTCCTTTAAATATGACCATCTAGCCAATGAGAAGAGATTTTAGGCCAACTTATTCATCAGCATACAATTAAGAGTGCCACAAAGGTTACATTTCCAAAGGACTTATTTTGGGGTCTGTATTTGCTTTGAGGCTGGCCAGCAACTTTGAGGGACTCTCACCTGAAAGTCAAGGGCTAATGTCTGTGGTATATAACCCAACTGAAGCTTCCAGTGTGGCTGCATGAATGCCTGACCTCTAAAAACTGCCAAATCTCTCTCTCCTTCTCTCCTCCTGGAGGACTTTTGCCTAAAGACTTTTAAAATTAAGGTTTCCAATGTGGCAAGTCAAATATTGGAAGCAGAGGAGGAACTAGTAAATAAGCAATAAATGTTGATCTGCTTATCTGCTAAACAGCAAAACACCCACACATGCACCATCTATGTGTTCTTCCCTTTGTTTGAAGTAGAACACAAACAAATTAGATAAGTTTGGCTGTAAGTAGGCTGCATGAAGGATTCAGGTGAATCTTCCTCTTTAAGTAACTGATAGTTTACAAGGGTAGATTTCATTTAGCTTTATTGTCTTTGGAATTCCAACCGGAACACACAGTATTGCCTGGCACACAGAAAGGACTTAATAAATACTGGTTGTTGGGCTGGGCGCAGTGGCTCACGCCTGTAATTCCAGCATGTTGGGAGGCCAAGGTGGGTGGATCATGAGGTCAGGAGTTCAAGACCAGCCTGACCAAGATGGTGAAACCCCGTCTCTACTAAAAATACAAAAATTAGCTGGGCATGGTGGTGGGCGCCTGTAATCCCAGCTACTTGGGAGGCTGAGGCAGAGAATTGCTTGAACCTGGGAGGTGGACGTTGCAGTGAGCCGAGATCACACCACTGCATTCCAGCCTGGGCAACAGAGTGAGACTCCATCTCACATACATACATACATACATACATGCATACGTACATACCGGTTGTTGAACTGCAGTAGAAAGTTTTGCATAAATGAAGTTTTGTGAACTGAAGAAAAAATTCAACTTCATACAATATATTTCACTGTGAATTATTTTCAAAAGTAAATTTATGTCAAACATTTTAAAACATTGTATTTGGAAATAAATTCAAGCTTATGGAAAGTTGCAAGAGCAGTGCAGAGAATGCTCATATGCCTTTTATTCAAAAGGACCAACTGCTAACTTTTTGCCCCATTTACTTTTCATTTGCTTTCCCTCTATGTATATGTATATTATTTCTTATTTTGAACCACTTAAAAGTAAGTTGTAAGAGATGATGCTCTTTACCTCCAATTATTTCAGAGGATATGACCCAAGAACGAGGATATGACCCAAGAACAAGGATATTCTCTTTTTATAACAGCTTTACTGAAATATTCATATACCATACAATTCACCCATTTAAAGTGTACACTTCAGTGGCTTTGAGTGTTCACAGACTTGTACACTCATCACTGCTATCTAGTTCCAGAACATTTTCATCTCCCTGAGAAGAATGCTCATTCCCATGAGCAGTCACTCCCAGCCCCAGCCCCAGGCACCCACTAATGTACTATCTGTCTTTGTGGATTTGCCTATTTTGGACATTTTATATAAATGGAATCATTCACTATATATATATCTTTTTGTGATGGAGTCTTGTCTGTCACCCAGGCTGGAATGCAGTGGCACGACCTTGGCTCACTGCATCCTCTGCCTCCCAGGTTCCAGTGATCCTCCTTCCTCAGCCTCCCAAGTAGCTGGGATTATAGGCAAGCACCACTATACCCAGCTAATTTTTGTATTTTTAGTAGAGATGGAGTTTCACCCTGTTGACCAGGCTGGTCTTGAACTCCTGACCTTAAGTGATCTGCCTGCCTTGACTCACAAAGTGCTGGGATTACAGGAGTGAGCCACTTCACTGGGGCATATATGGTCTTTTGTATCTTTGATTTTGAGGTTCACCCACATTGTGCCCATATCAGTACTTCATTCTTTTCATGGCTGGAGAATATTCCATTGTACAGATCTATCCCATTTGATTTGTCCATTCACCAGCTGATGGACATTGGCTTGTTTCCACTTACTGTGGTGCCACTCTGGACATTTGTACACTGCTTTTGTGTGGACATAAGTTTTCCATTCTCTTGGGTACATACGTATATACCTAGGAGTGGAATTCCTGGGCCATATGGGAACTTGGTGCTTACTTATCTGAAGAGCTGCTGATTTTCCAAGCAGCCACATCAGTTCTTCAATTTTCCCACATTCTTGCTAACACTTTGGCATTAAATAGCTTTTTTATTATAGCCTTCCTTGTGACTGTGAAGTGGTTTCTGAATGTGTTTTTTTTTGTTTTGAGATGAGGTCTTGCTATGTCACCCAAGTTGGAGTGCAGTGGTGTGATCTCAGCTCACTGCAAACTCTGCTTCTTGGGGCTCAAGAGATCCTCCCACCCCAGCCTCCCAAGTAGCTGGGACCACAGGTGCATGCCATGATGCCTGGCTAATTTTTTGTATTTTTGGTAGAGATGAGGTTTCACCATAACGCCCACCAGGCTGGTCTCAAACTCCTGAGCTCAGGTGATCTGCCTACCTCAGCCTCTCAAAGCGTTGGGATTACAGGAGTGAGCCAGTACACCTGGCCTCTCAATGTGGTTTGGATTTTCATTTTTATGATGGTGAATGATGTTGAGTATGTCTTCATATACTTACTGGTCATTTATTATCCTTTTTCAGAAAAATGTCTAATCAAATTGTTTTAAAATTAGGTTATTTTTATTGATGAATTATTTATAAGAGTTCTTTATCTTTTTGGAATACAAATCCCTTATCTGATATATGATTTCCAGATGTTTTCTTTTCTGTTTTTTAGACAGATTCTCACTCTGTCACCCAGGCTGGAGTGCACTGGCACGATCACGGCTCACTCTAGCCTCAGCCTCCCTGGGCTTAGGTAATCCTCCCACCTCAGCCTCCTGAGTAGCTGGGACTACAGGCCTGCACCACCACAACTGGCTAATTTTTGGAATAATTGTGTATTGCTCAAGCAATCTGCCTACCTTGACCTCCCAAAGTGCTGAGATTATAGCTATAAGCCACCGTACCCAGCCTGCGAATATTTTCTCCTACTATGTGGGTTGAATTTTCACTTTCTCGATGGTGTCTTTTGAAGCATAAAAGTTTTGCATTTTGATCAACTCCAGTGTACTCATTTTTTTCTTTTGTCACTTGTGCTTTTGGTGTCATATCACAGAAACTGTTGTCTAATCTAGGTTCATGAAGATTTTTTCTAAGGGTTTTATAGTTTTAGCTCTTACATTTTGATATATGATACATAGGACATCCTCTTATAGCCACTGTAAGGTTATCAACTTGAGGAAACTTAACATTGACATAATAGTTGTATGTAATCCTCCATTTATATTTTGATTTTCCCAGTTGAGCTAATACATCCTATAGTATTTTCTTGTTTCTTTCCATAC
>NW_016107627.1:2031543-2106656 GCF_001604975.1 Cebus imitator
TTCACCATGTTGACCAGGATGGTCTCGATCTCTTGACCTCGTGATCCACCCGCCTCGGCCTCCCAAAGTGCTGGGATTACAGGCTTGAGCCACCGCGCCCGGCCCTATCTTGTCATTAATCTCCTTTAATATGAAGCTGTTCCTTAGCCTTACTTTATCTTTCATGATATTGATATTTTTAAAGACCCCTCCCACGTTTTTAATTAGAATGTTCCTCATTTTGTGTCTGTCTGATGTTTCCTCATGATTAGATTCAGGTTATTCCTCCCTGGTCAGCCTGAAAGTGATGTTGTGTTATTTTGTACTTGTTTTTAAAGCAAAGAATTCTTTTACAGAGTGAATAACTAGATCCTTAAATTGTTTATGTTTAAATACATGTTCAAATACCTAGTTTGGGACGAGGTTCAGTGGCTCATGTCCGTAATCCCAGCACTTTGGGAGGCTGAGGCCAGTGGATCACCTGAGTCTAGGAGTTCGAGACCAGACTGGGCAACATAGGGAGACCCTGTCTCGGAAAAAAAAAAAAAATTAAATTTAAACAAAAACAAAGAAAACCCAAATATCTGGTTTGGTTACAGCCAGGCATAATTCTAATTTGATTCTGAGCACCTACAGTTATTAAGCATAGAAATCAATGGGAATTTGGGGTCTTATGATGGCCATTCTGGTCTCTTGGCTGAATCCTCATGCCTGGGCCTAGTGCAGAAGTCTCATTTCTGCCCTTTGTGCTATTCTCTGCGGACTACCTGTGTTTTTTTCTTCCTAGGTAGTCGTATTCTTTCATCTGTATCTGATTTGATGTTTTGGTGATTGAACAACATGAAATTAAGTGACTCTATAACATGATTTGACTATTTTGGTTTCCTTCAAACTTTTTCCATCCTTTGGGAACAGTATATAAATATATATTCAGTATATATATTCAATGTGTGTGTGTGTATATATATAATATATATATAGTATGTATATATATTTTTCAGCATATATATTCAAAAGAAATGTTCAGCAGACTCCAATAATTCAGGGAGATAAAAACTTAACTGCTTAGTTGAGTCAGACCTGACCCTACCTTCTAAAGAGGAATCTGCACTTACCTCATGCTTAAAACTGTGCATATTTCCTGCTTGTCTCTGGACTTTTCTCAGTCTCCTTTGGCCTTTCCATCTTTATAAGAAGAGTTTTATTCTTGTAGTCAGCCTTCAGAGACAGAAATCTGGTAGAAATGAGGGAACATTCAAAGACAATTTTTAAGAGAGAAAATTTCTTATGCATGTTGGCTGAAATACATTGGGAAGTAAGTCAGTGATGTTAAAGGAAAAAGTTGAAACTGTATCTAATTTTTGGTTTGCCCTTGTCTTTCTAGGAAGGAGATAAGTCTTGAAAAACAACAATCTCTACATGAACAACAACAACAAAAAGTAACATTAAGCAACAACTGTTTGGGGTGGGGTATGAATGTAGGACTTGAACTGTATGATGTCTAAACTCCATTCCATGACCATAAACCTGTGATATCTGTGTTGTCTGTGACCTGACATTATTTTTCACTCAGCTCAGTAAGTGGGCAAGACAGGGTTACTAATAACGAGTTGGGTATTAAAGGTTATCATCTATTCATGTGATAACTTTCTATTTCCATCATTAAATTAAGTTCTCAGCTTTTATTTATTTAGTTTTGATTGAAAGGGGTTTGTGCTTATGTGACTTATTTGGTTAGTTGGTTATTTTGGAGAAAAGAGGACTTCATTCTTTTGCTGACTTAGATAAATAATTCTTGCCTTATGAAGGCTCTGGCTGTGCTGTTGGGTCCTTTAATATGTGGAAAGCATGGGTATTTAACTGCAAAAGGTTGTCCTGTGGAAAAGCCTGTATTCTTACCCAGTGGCCAGAAAGGATGGTGTACCATCAGTAGGCTGCAGAGGGAAAACCGATTTTTTGCATTTTCCTTTATTTCTACCAGGTGTGAATGTGTCTGGAAGTCCAGGATAGGGCTTCTAGGTTCAACATTGTTATGGGTTGAAGTATGCCTCTTCTAAATTCATGTGCTAAAGTCTGCTATAGTTTGAGTGTATCTTTCAGAATCACATGTGTTGTAAATTTGATCCTTGGTGTGGCATTGGGAGACGGGGCCTTTTTGAGGTGATCAGGTTGATAAGCGGGATTAATACCACTCTTACGGGACTTGGTTAATGCTTGTGGGAGTGAGTGTGTTCTTGCTTTGAAGGACTGGATTAGTTTCTATGAGAGTGGGTTTTTATAAAGCTGCCTCTCATGTTTTGCCCTTTCAGGCATGTGCCTGATTCCTGTTCTGCTTCTGTGACACATTTCTGGACAGCACAAGGCCCTCGCCAGAAACCAACCAGAGGCAGCTGCCTGATCTTGGACTTACCAGCCTCCAGAGCCATTATCCAAAATAAACCTCTTTTCTTTTTAAATTACCAAGAATTCTTTTTAAATTACTTAGTCCATTCTCTGTTACAGCAGTAAATTATAATAAACAATATTTTTTTTGTAAATTTGTTTAAGTTCTTTGTTACAGCAACAGAGAATAGGTTAAGACAAAGTCTTAACCCTCCTTCAAAATGTGACTGTATCTGGAGATAGAGCCTTTACAAAGATAATTAAGTTAAAATGAAGTCATTAGAGTAGATCCTAACCAAATATGACTGATGTCTTTATAAAGAGAGGAAATTTGGATGTAGACATGTACAGAGGGAAGATGATGCCAAGACCCAGGGAGAAGATGACATCTACAAGCCAAAGCCTGGAACAGATTCTTTTCTCATGGTTTTCAGAAGGAACCAACCTTGATGATACTTTGATCTCAGATTTCCAGTCTCCAAAACTGTGAGAAAAACATTTCAATTTTCAAGTCACCCAGTCTGTGGTACTTTGTTATGGGAGCCCAAACAAACTAATAAGCATCAAGGGCAGATACACACCCAGCAAGGGAGGGGAATTCTAGGGGAGCCCAAAGCTGTGCACTTCATGGCTATTCTAGTAGGTAGACTAGGAAAGGACTTGCTAGACCTAGGGGAGACTAAATGTGGCAGAATAAAAACCCTGCACTTGGGAAACTGGGCATGTCCCATGCCACTGTATTCTCTTTGAATGGTCCAACTTATCAAAGCTTGTAGAATGTGACCATGGCAGGCTAACTCAGCCAGTAGTGGGGGAAATAGCCCTCTAGGGAGCAGCCTGCTCCTGCTGGTGGCTGAGGTCATGAAGGAAGAGGACCCAGAAATCAGGATCAGTCCCATAGGTCAGTTTCCCCTCTCCATAATGAATTTTAATTTTTTTCCCAAATGCTAATTTTGAAGGTTTGGATTTTGTTGTTTTTTATTATTATCCTTTAAGCTCTGAGATACATGTACAGAACGTGCAGGTTTGTTTACATAGGCATACACATGCCATGGCGGTTTGCTGCACCCATCAACCCATCATCTACATTAGGTATTTCTCCTAATGCTATCCCTCCCTTAGACCCCATCCCCCAACAGGCCCCAGTGTGTGATGTTCCCCTCCCTGTGTCCATGTGTTCTCATTGTTCACCTCCCACTTATGAGTGACAACATGTGGTGTTTGGATTTTTTGTTCTTGCACTAGTTTTCTGAGAATAATGGTTTCCAGCTTCATCCATGTCCCTGCAAACATGACATGAACTCATCCTTTCTAATGGCTGCATAGTATTCCTTTGTGTATATCTCCACATGCTCTCCAATATCTGTTGTTTCCTGACTTTTTAAATGATCGCCATTCTAACTGACATGAGATGGTATCTCAATGTGGTTTTGATTTGCATTTCTCTAATGACCAGTGACGATGAGCTTTTTTTCATATTTGTTGGCTGCATACATGTCTTATGTGAGAAGTGTCTGTTCATATCCTTTGCTCACTTTTTGATTTTTTTTTTTTTCTTGTAAATTTGTATAACTTCTTTGTAGATTCTGGATATTAGCCCTTTGTCAGATGGATAGATTACAAAATTTTTCTCCCATTCTGTAGGTTGCCTGTTCACTCTGATGATAGTTTCTTTTGCTGTGCAGAAACTCTTTAGTTCAATTAGGTCCCATTTGTCAATTTCGGTTTTTGTTGCCATTGCTTTTAGTGTTTTAGTCACAAAGTCTTTGTCCATGCCTTTGTCCTGAATGGTATTGCCTAGGTTTTCTTCCTGAGTTTTTATGGTTTTAGGTCTTAGGTTTAAGTCTTTAATACATTTTGAGTTATGGAAGGGATACAGTTTCTGTTTTCTGCATATGACTAGACAGTTTTTGCAACACCATTTATTAAATAGGGAATCTTTTTCCCATTGCGTGTTTGTGACAAGTTTGTCAAAGATCAGATGGTTGTAGATGTGTGGTGTTATTTATGGGAGGCCTCTGTTCTATTCCATTGGTTTATATCTCTGTTTTGGTACCAGCACCATGCTGTTTTGGTTACTGTAGCCTTGTTGTATAGTTTGAAATCAGGTAGCATGATGCCTCCAGCTTTGTTCTTTCTGCTTAGGATTGTCTTGGCTATATGAACTTTTTTTTAATTCCATATGAAATTTAAAGTAGCTTTTTTCTAATTCTGTGAAGAAAGTCAATTGCAGCTTGATGGAGGTAGCATTGAATCTATACATTTCTTTGGGCAGTATGGCCATTTTCATAATATTGATTCTTCCTACCCATGAGCATGGAATGTTTTTCCATTTATTTGTGTCCTCTCTGATTTCCTTGGGCAGTTGTTTGTAGTTCTCCTTGAAAAGGTCCTTCACATCCCTTGTAAACTGTAATCTTAGGTATTTTATACTCTTTGTAGCAATTGTGAATGGGAGTTCACTCATGATTTGGCTCTTTGTTTGTCGATTATTGGTGCATACGAATGCTTGTGATTTTTGCATATTGATTTTGTATCCTGAGACTTTGCTGAAGTTGCTTATGAGCTTAAGGAGGTTTTGGGTTGAGGCAATGGGGTTTTCTAAATATACAATCATGTCGTCTGCAAACAGAGACAATTTGACTTCCTCTTTTCCTAATTGAGTATGCTTTATTTCTTTCTCTTTCCCGATTGCCCTGGCCAGAACTTCTAATACTATGTTGAATAAGAGTGGTGAGAGAGGGCATCCTTGTCTTGTGCCGATTTTCAAAGGAAATGCTTCTAGTTTTTGCCCGTTCAGTATGATATTGGCTGTGGGTTTGTCATAAATAGCTCTTATTATTTTGAGAATCATTCCATCAATACCTAGTTTATTGAGAGTTTTTAGCATGAAGGGTTGTTGAATTTTTTCTAAGGCCTTTTCCGCATCTCTTGAAATAATCATGTGGTTTTGGTCATTGGTTCTGTTGATGCTATGGATTACATTTATTGATTCGCATATGGATTTTGTTTTAATAAGGCTTCTTCCCTCAGGAGGATAGAGGGGAAAAGATGCTGTTTTTCTAGAAGTCCCTGTAAGAAAGAATGACTTAAAACGTTTTTTTCTGCAAGCATTTGCATGTATACAGGTGCCATCTCTTCTGTCCTGCCTTGCTTCAAATTCTGCTAATATCACTGCAGGAATCTGGGCACCTCATTGCTGAGTAGTTGCTCATTCTGCTGGTGACAGGAAGTCCTTTGCCTCTGAAGACAGAGTCCTTTCTCTGTTGGATACCTCTGAAGTTACAAGGTGCTTCTCTCTCATTTATCTTTCTTTATTTGTCAAAATTAAATTTTGATGAGGAATTTCAAATAACTTACTCCCAAAGTTTGAGAACTCAATCCGTCTAAGTTGCGGATGGCCTACAATTTGAAAATGCCTACTGCTGTCGTTTAAACAATATACGCCAGAAGTCAGAAATTTTTGTAATTAAAGGAAAATACCTCTTAAATAATTGTTTAGCAGAGAGAAATCTACATTTGCTCGGAATAGAGCCTGCCCTCTGCCTGTGATCTCAGCAAGGCTGGGCTGCCAAGGGAGGAGGCAGAATAGAGTGTTTGTCAGAGCATTGGCAAGTGGTTAGAAATGGGGAAAACACACACACAGCCTCCCCCTCCTGAGCCCACAGCAGCCAACCCCTTTGATCTGGGAATAATTCCAGATCTTAGTCCTAGACCATCTGGGGCAGAATGAATGTGGAGAGGGGACATTCTTTTTCTGGAAGGTAAAGGAAAGAGGCATGAATTGCTCTTCAGTGTCTGGCTGTATGTCCACAAGTGGCCTCTCTGTTCCTTGGTTTCCAGGCACTGGCCATGTGCTCTGCCCAGGAAGGAGAGTGCGAATGTGATAATATTGCCTGCTACACAATTGGCATCAGCCCTAGGAAGACGCCCTTCATCACATGAAGGAAGAAAGATGCAGGGAACTCTCCCAGTATCAGGGAACCTGGTGAAGGAAACAGCCGCAAGAGAGTAACTTGCTGAGCATGGAATCAGTGCATGTTTTAGTGGAGGATTCTGATGGCTGCTTGGGGTTTTCTTTCTCTACTATATGTTAGCTCCACCTACCTGATGACCATCAGGCCCAAAGTTTTCCTTTCTGAAACTGTGCAGCATAAATGCTGACAAATTCTAAGCCTCAGCACTCCTTTTTATGTTTCTTACAACTTAGAGAAACCCATGGTTTTAGGGTCCCTCAATTCCTGTGTGTCATAGTTATGATGACAGCTACATTTACTTTAGTTATGTTTTACATTGGCTACTGTGCACACCCCAAGTCAGCAGTAAATTTTCTCTGCATCACACTATAGAATGGCTTGTTTCTGGGGAGGTTCCTGGACATGGCTAATTCCTTTTCTTTCATCCCCAATAACCCATTTGCACTCCTAAGAGATGGCTAACTGTAGCCATTATTTGCTTCTTCTAGTATTTTGTCTCTTCATTATGAAAGAACAATTAACTTCCCAGCTTGTAGCATGTAACCATGGCTTACAGACTTTCTTATTTTGACTTGTGTGTGGGATGTGTTTATGAATGTGTTTGTTTAGGAGAGAAGGATTATGGCCAGTTTTTTATTTATGACATTTATCATCTTTATTTCTCTGTATTGAATCTAAAGATTGAAAATGCTTTTGATTTTAATGCTAATTTTTATACATGGTATTTATGTCTTTAATATAACACATGTTTATTTATTACTGTATGCAAGTGACTTAAATATTGAAACTTTCAAAATAAATTTCTTCAATTTTAATCATTTGAGAAAAATATGCTCTTTCCGGGGAATGATTTCTGTTATAAATATGGTTCATTTTAATTATGGTGATAAACCATGCCTTCAGTAGAGACCTCTGAGAGTAACAATAATTATTAATTTATATTTAGCTGTTATTTGCAGAGAAGTGTAGTTTATAAGTTATACATGATCTTATTTGATATTCACAAAAGCCTAATGAGGCAGGATGCATTCATTCCTTCATTATTTTATTTATTTAACAAATTCCTACTAATTGTTCGTGGTGTGCTGGGCACATCCAGAAGTGCTGTTGACATAATGATGAGCAAGGAGGATCTGGTCCCGTCTTCAGGGACTTTATAGTTATGGAGGAACTGATGTAATTAACATTCCTGGGCCAGCTGCGGAAGCTCACACCTGTAATCTCAGCATTTTGGGAGGCTAAGGTGGGTGGATTACTGAAGGTCAAGAGTTCAAGACCAGGCTGACAAACATGGTAAAACTCCATCTCTACAAAACACACCAAAAATTAGCTGGGTGTGGTGGTGGGTGCCTGTAATCTCAGCTACTCAGTAGGTGAGGCAGGAGAATCGCTTGAACCTGGGAGGTGGACGTTGCAGTGAACCGAGACGATGCCACTGTACTTCCAGCCTGGGCGACAGAGAGAGACCCCATCTCAAAATAAATAAATTAAAAAAATAAATATATAACATTCCTATTTATCAGTACAACCAGCGTTCAGATTGATTTGTATTTGTCTGTGATCCAGAGACCTCATTTATATTCAGCCGCCTGATCTTGCTAAGGAAAGGCACCCTGTGAGGAGGCCTAACACCAGGAGGCTTCCATGGGGCATTTGTGCAGCCAGAAACTCCGCAGGTGCCAGATGCTGTGTAAAGGTAGCTGGTGATCAATGCCCTTCTGAATGTGAGATTATTTTGGGGAGGGCCTAAGGGATAAGGCTATATCATTCTGATTTACTTGCTTGAGGGTATTGTCCTTTTCTGGGCTGCAGAGTTTCAGGAACCGGAGTTGATGTTTTGTGTCTGTCTGTTTCAGCCATGGATCTAATTTCTTTCTAATTGGCATCTGCACAGAGGTTTGTACTTACCGTACTTTGCCGAGGGGAGGTGCACTCAGTTTCACTGTCATAAACCAAGCGGTTCTTGAGACAACTGAGAGACTGCTAGGGTCTTGATATGGTTTGGCTGTGTCCACACTTGTATTTATTTATCTTCACGCTGCTGATAAAGACATACCCGAGACTGGGAAGAAAAAGAAGTTTAATTGGAATTACAGTTCCACGTAGCTGGGGAGGCCTCAGAATCATGGCAGGAGGTGAAAGGCACTTCTTACATGGCAGACACAAGAGAAAATGAAGAAGATGCAAAGTGGAAACCCCTGATAAAACCATCATATCTCATGAGAATTATTCACTACCATGAGAACAGTATGGGGAAACCACCCCCATGATTAAATTTTCTCCCACTGGGTACCTCCTGCAACATGTGGGAATTATGGGAGTACAATTCAAGATGAGATTTGCGTGGTGACATAGCCAAACACATCATCACTCAAATTTCACCTTGAATTGTTGCTCCTACAATTTGCATGTGTTGTGGGAGGGACCCAGCGGGAGGTAATTGAATCATAGGGGGCGGGTCTTTCCTGTGCTATTCTCATGATAGTGAATAAGCCTCGTGCGATCTGATGGTTATATAAAGGAGAGTTTCCCTACACAAGCTCTATTCTCTTGTCTGCTGCCATGGGAGATGTGCCTTGCACCTCCTACCATGATTGTGAGGCCTCCCCAGCTATGTGAAACTGTGAGTCCATTAAAACTTTTTCTTTTGTAAATTGGTCAGTCTCACATATGTCTTTATCAGAAGTGTAAAAATGAACTAATACAGGTCTACTGGGATAGAGGTCAGCCTACCCCCAGGGCAGGGAAGGATGCAGGTGCCTTTCTAAGGAGCTTCCTGTGGTATTGGCGTGAAACAGGTAGCTGGCCATGAAGGTAAGCTAATCTATATTTTAAAGTGCCCATCAACAGTGTAGAAGTCAGCAGCTGACACCACATAGCTGAGAAATTCACTGGCTGGGTGCAAAGTCCTTTACAGAGTGGACTTGGCAGGGAAGGGTTCTTTACCCCCCCTCCTCCCTCCCTGGGGAAACTCATGAGAAA
Source organism: Cebus imitator (assembly GCF_001604975.1). Taxonomy (NCBI): domain Eukaryota; kingdom Metazoa; phylum Chordata; class Mammalia; order Primates; family Cebidae; genus Cebus; species Cebus imitator. The sequence continues at coordinate 2,040,864 of NW_016107627.1, forward strand.
GGCATATAGACTGAAAGGGACATATAAATTAAAAGGGACAGCAAAATTATTAATTGCATGACACCGGTTATCAAAGGACTCAGGTTAAATGAGGTGGGAGGTGGATGTATAGATTATAATCTCCCAACCCCTTTTCACAAATTTACCCCCAAAACATGTGTTGAACATTACATAGAGAGTGGGGTTAAAGAAAAGGTCTAGTTTTCCCACACTATGTCAAAATAATCATAGTTCTGATTATTTCTCTTTTGGGTAATAAGAGTCTACATAAATTTTACCACCTGTGTGGCTCTGAAAAATTGCTTGTGTCAACCTGAAATAATCAGATTCAGAAAATATGATTAAGTAGAGAGCTTATTTGAGAGCAAAGCTTGAGCATAACTACCCCGGTAACATAGACTGAAAAAGAATGGGGTCAGTGCAGAAAAGTTAACTTCCCAAAGCAAGGAAGTTAAGTTTTCACTTATACAGGCGGAAGACAGAGAAATTTAAGAGTTACAACATATTTCCGCCCAAGGCCAATACATATGTTACAGTAATTTGGTTAGTTTGCTGCATCCCAAGCAAGATTGCTTTAACATTCCCTAAGGAGAAGGAATGGATTCCAGGGGGTCTTATCTCTGGTGTCTTTTAGTCTTTTGTAATCATCTGCAGCGGGGGTCCTCGACCCTCCCCCCCACCTCAGGCCACAGAGCCTTACTGGCTTTTGGCCTATCAGGAACTGGGCTGCACAGTAGGAGGTTAGTGAGAGGAGCTTCATCTGTATTTACAGCCACTCCCCATCACTTGCATTACCACCTGTGCTCTGCCTCCTGTCACATCAGCGGTGGCATTAGATTCTCATAGGAGCACAAACCCTATTGTAAACTGTGCGTGCCAGGGATCTAGGTTGCATGCTCCTTATGAGAATCTAATGCCTGATGATCTGTCACTGTCTCCTGTCTTACCCAGATGGGACTGTATAGTTGCAAGAAAATAAGCCTAGGGCTCCCACTGATTCTGCATTATGGTGAGTTGCATTAACGTAATTTTTCATTATATATTACAATGTAATAATAATAGAAATAAAGTACATACTAAATTTAATGAGGTTGAATCATCCTGAAAACACCCTCCTCCCGTGCCCCCATCTGTGGAAATATTGTCTTCTATGAAACTGGTCCCTGGTGCCAAAAATTTTGGGGACCACTGATCTACAAGGATAAGGAAGAGAGTTAATCTATAACTGGGGAAGCAGAGGTTGTAGCTGCATGCTACATGACCCAGGCTACATAGCCATATTCCTCTCAAGGTTCAAAATAATTCAAAGTTCCAACAGTTTTAAGTTTGAATTATTTAATGTCACACTTAACCATTCAGAGTCTGTTTTTCCCCTGCAAGGTGGGGAAAATAACAGCAACTTCTTCACATGAATTTTAACCTGTGATTCCCACTTAGTAACGGTGACGAGGCACTCACAATTGCTCATTTCTTGCCCTCTGCCTCATCTTGACCCTGTCATGTTCCCAGTCAGTTTCTCCTGGAAATCAGCTGAGTACAGTGAGCCCAGCTTTCCCAGTCAAACTCCATGGGTCATTTCCCCTGGCTTGTCCAGTTTCCCCCAAAGGTTCTGCTAATCTCTACTTATCTCCTCCTTCATCCTGTTAAACAAAATCCTTTTCTGCTTGATTTTGAGACACTTGCAGACCTTATGATCAGGGCATTCTCTCTATTGCAGTGGTCTCATTTTCTCCCTTGCAAGAATCCTTTTGAATAAAAGTTTCTCCTTACTAAGTCCTGATCTGTTTCTTTGATAGCACTTAATAAATATTAACTGGTAACTACCAATACTCAGTTTTAACCAATATCCAGATTCAACAGGAAAGCCAGGCAGCCTGGGGCTGACCAGCTTCTACTTCGAAGTATCCACTGTACTCATAAATTGCTAAAGGTTACATCTTTAGGTCTGAGTATCTTTCCAAAATGCCTTGCCTTTTGTTGCTAGCTTGTTTTCCAAACAACGAAAGATGGTCTATTGATATGCTTTGGCTATGTCCCCATCCAAATCTCATCTTGAATTCCCTCATGTTGTGGGAGGGAATCAGTGGGAGGTGATTGAATCATGGGGGTAGGTCTTTCCCATGCTGTTCTTATGATAGTGAACAAGTCTCATGAGATTTGATGGCTTTAAAAAGGGGAGTATCTGGTGGTGGGCTCCTGTAATCCCAGCTACTCGGGAGGATGAGGCAGAGAATTGCTTGAACCCGGGAGGCAGAGGTTACAGTGAGTCAAGATGGCTCCACTGCACTCCAGGCTAGGCAACAGAGTGAGACTCTTGCTCAAAAAAAAAAAAAAAAGTGGGGAGCAGAGTTTCCCTGCACAAGCTCTCTTCTCGTCTGCCGCCGTGTAAGATGTGCCTTTCACTTTCCACCCACCATGATTGTGAGGCCTTCCCAGCCATGTAAAACTGTAAGTCCATTAAACCTCTTTTGTAAATTGCCCAGTCTCAGGTATATCATTATTAGCAGCATGAAAATGGACTAATACAACTATATTGCTTCACTCTTTCATGTCTGAACATTCCGGTCCTCACTTGGTTCAGGAAGGAAATTATTTCTCTTAAGAGTTCTCATTTTGGAGTGTGTATGGCACCTGCTGCCCAGGCTGGATCCACTGGGCTTCTGCAGTGCAGAGACGGTCAGTTACCTCAGGGCAGAATGGGGGACAAGCCACACTGAAAGTCTACCCCTTGAGGACAGTCAAAGCTCAGAGGAGTGGGGAGGCAGGATGTCAGTCAATATTTTTGGCCTCCTGGGATGTTCCTCTCTTGGAATCATTTTGCTGAGTTAGGAGGAGAGGGGAATTCTGCTTTGAAAGCTTCCCTGCAGAAGGCAGTTTTTCAGGTTTACGGGTCCCCTGGGATCAGTTTTCATAACAGAGAAGGTGACTGAGTGGTTGACACCAACAGGCTCCTGTCATTCCTGCTGATAACTTAATGTTCTCCTCACAGGCCCTCCCAGCTTACCCTCCTGCCTTCTTTTCTTTTTATCCTGTTCTTCATTCTCTCTGACTGCAAAATGTCACCTCTTGACTGAGTCTACCTGTCTATGCTGCAGAACCACAGGGAGGTGGGAACAATCACACATCTCTTTATGAGTTTTTCCATTCCAGGTGGCAGAAATTCCCAAGTGTGGGAGATTTCGTTGTTGGATTAACTGGCATCGGCTGTCCATGTCTTGAGGGCAGTCACCAGCTCTACTGGGTGCCAACTGACAGAGCCCCTGATTGGCCAAGCTCTAGATGTGGTCTCTGAACCCTTCATTGACAAAGCCCTATCCTCAGGCCTTGTCCTCAAGACTCTGGTTGTAACAAGAAGCGTAGGCCTGGCAAGGTGGCTCATGCCTGTAATCCCAACACTTTGGGAGGCTGAGGTGAGAGGATGGCTTCATCCTCCAGGAGTTTGAGTTTGAGACCAGCCTCAGCAACATAATGAGACCTCAACTCTACAAAAAATAAAATGTATCTGGGTGTAGTGGTACATGCCTGTAGTCCCAGTTACTGGAGAGGCTGAGGTGGGAGGATTGCTTAAGCCTGGGAGGTTTAGGCTGCAGCGAGCCATGACCATACCGCTGCACTCCAGCCTGGGTGACAAAGCAAGATTTTTTTTTTTTTTTTCCAAAAGAGCCCTGCTAAATTAGGAGATGGCTATCTGATCACTCTTGATATTGTGTTCCTTATCCCACACCATTGCCCAGGGGATGTCTGGTCACCCTGGTCTGCCCTCAGCAAGAATCCTGTTGCGTGTTTTGAACCAGAATCTTCCCCACCCCCAGCACTTCCGTGTTTCCTCTTATTAATTTTCCATCCGCTGACGCCGATTCTACTCTTTGGTTGTAAATCTCCATCTGCCCATGCTGAATCTGAAATGGAGCCCAGTTCTACACCGATACCATTTTCTCCCTCTTGTAGTAGTTCCTGAATAAAATCTGTCTTTGCTGCTTTAACGCCTGTGCAGCTCTGGTTTTCTTTACACAGTAATAAAAGCTCTCTGAGCTTTTATTAGTCGTTGATGATGATGGCTAGACAGTTGCCTTTCTTTTAATTGTTTCTACTACTCCTAACTCAATTTTTATTGTTTCTTTTAAAAAGAAATCTATCCTCCTCTCCCCAGTAAAAATCCCACTCAGACAATTTGTGATCTAGTTGAGGTTTGCTTGCCTAAGGCAAGCTTTCAGAACAACTGGGCTCCCAGAATAATGAGAGAAAGTTGTAAGTGTAGTTCAAATTATTATATAGCAGTTGACACTTTCATTTAGATTTAAAGTCCTGTGTCTGATAATAGGAAAAAGGATCACAGCTTATCTCTGGCTGTAAGGTTTTAGAAAGGCCTGTAATTCAAGGCTTATCCCTGGGAATGCATGGCTTTTAAAAATGTAAATCTTTTCCTGGGCTCTGGTAGTTGCCATCTTCTTGTATCGGACAGGGCGAAGCTAAGGATGAGAATGTCAGTTTTATTTTTTCAGGTGGTCTTATGAGCAAATTCTACCCTGAAGGCATGAATTTGACCAAATATGTCTGTTCTAGATTTTCTGATCTAGTATAATTAACTTGATGTTCTGTTTTGTTTGTTTAGTTTTACTTACATAGGCACAGAAAGAAGTAGTAATTAACACATAAAGACCTCCTTGGGTGCTTGGTCATAAGATATTCAGGTTAAGGGGTGAATTTGTATCTTCGACTCCTTCACAAAGCCCCACGATTCATATTTTTGATCATTTTTTTTTATGCTAGAAATATTCTCTGTTGTCTTTATTAGTTCATCTATTTCCATTTCAGGAACCAAAAACATGTATTCAGTTTCCCCTTGGAGTGCCTTTAACTGTGAGGTTTATCTTCTTTCTCTGAGATCCTTATGTTTACTTGTCCTGGCTGGCCAAGAGTACAAGTCTTGACATCCTGTAAGGCTGGGACTCCATAAGCCCCAGGGCAGGCTGTAGAGCAGTCTTCCGGGAGGATTCTGCAGGCATCATTTCCACACATAGAGTATATAGTCCTTGTTCCTTATGTCACAGTGCAGCAGTCTCTCATTGTGAGATACGATCTGGAGTTCTTTGTCTCATGACCAAGAGAATTAGGAACATGGACACAAAGGGTGAGTTTGGAGTGAAAGTTTAATAAGTGAAAAAAGAAAGCTCTCTGCCATGGAGAAGGGGCCTGGAAGAGGATTGTCATTTCTACAGCTGAATGCAAAGGCTTTGATAGGAAACCAGTAAGGGCTGGGCATCTCATTTGTATAAGGTGTGAATTTCTGGTAGTTCCGTCCTGTCCTCCTAGTGAGCATATGAGCCCTTAGCTTCAGTTACTCCATATTGCTTAGTTCCCCTTACTGCATATGTACCAGGGGATGGAATTTTCCATTGTGGGCATGTCTGGGCAAGTCACTTGTGTAGCCTTATTTATTTATTTATTTTTGAGACAGCCTTTCTTGGTCACCCAGACTGCAGTGCAGTGGTGTGATCTTGGCTCACTGCAACCTCCACCTCCTGGGTTCAAGCAGTTCTCCTGCCTCAGCTTCTCGAGTAGCTGGGATTACAGGTATGTGCCACCACACCCTGCTAATTTTTGTGTTTTTAGTAGAGACAGGGTTTCACCATGTTGGTCAGGCTAGTCTCAAACTCCTGATGTCAGGTGATCCTCCCTGAGTGCTGGGAGGCCTCCCAAAGTTCTGGGATTACAGGCATGAGACACCACTCCTGGCGGCTGTGTAGTCTTTTTTATCTGTGTGGCTGTGGGCATATCTTAAGCAAGCCCCCCCCCGCCCCCCACCCCCCAAGTTTCCTTATCTGTGCCTGCAGGCTGTTCTTTTGTTTGAAAGAAATCATCTGAGGACCCACCCTAACTGCCTGTCTGACTGTGTTCTTTCCCTCCTCCTCTCTCATTAATAATGGGCTGGTCAAACTGGATTAAATGAGATTTAAATGAGATGTTTCTGGAATGGTCACGAGTTTGGTTTATCCAATTATATCATTGCAAAGACATATTTTTCTTCTTTTAAATTTAATTAAGGAAATTTTTTTTATAGTGACGGAGTCTCGCTATCTGAACTCCTTGCCCAGGCTGGTCTTGAACTCCTGGCCTCAAGTGATCCTCCCATCTCGGCTTCCCAAAATGCAGGGATTATAGGTGTGAGCCACCGTGTCTGGCCCAAAGACAGATTCTTATTGAACCCATGTAAATAACTACATTGCCGTGAAAAGTAAAAGGGTTTAGTGAAGGCACTTTGATTGATTGGGTCAGCTTTGCAGACAAAGGCAATCAATACCAGTGTTTTCTGCACACCCATCATCCTCAAGTTCTTGGGGGTTCATTACCTTATAACTTGTATCCAGATATTCCACAGGGTATTTCCCTGTTCTGAAGTAAGAATTGGAGCAACATACCATCCAATGAGTATGTTCTTGCAATTTGCATAGGATTAGTCTGCTAAATTCTAGAAAGACAAGATAGATCAAGATGTGAGAAAAGTTATTTTCTCTGCCTCCTGTAAGAAAAAAGACACTAACCGTGGTTAAATTACCCTTTTCAGTTCACTTTAGTCCTACACAATTAATTCCTGTTCTGCAGGAGCTTGGGTCAGCAGGTGGCGGTAGAAAGTCACCTGGTTCTGGGCCACAGGATCCCTGGGAGTCCTGCCTCAGTCCTCTGCACAGGCTGATGTGGGGTGATGTCAATTCATAGTGGGAGTTATGAAGCTGTGGGAGCCAAGGGGAAACTTCCCCTGTGTCCTCTGAAGGTGCTGAAAAATCAATATATAAAAGTCAGATTAACTGGAGAAAAAGCATGCAAACTTATAAATGTGTGCACAGGCGAGAATCACAGAGTAATCACCCCAATGTCCCAAGGCAGTGCAGAAGCTTATATGCCATCTCAAGGTTACAGTAAGAATGGAGGTTCAGAGCAGTAAAAGAAAAACATCAGCTGAATAAATTTAAAGGAATTCAATTGAGCAATGAGCAATTCGCAAATTGGGCAGTCCCCAGAATTACAGCAGATTCTGGGAGTCTTCAGGGATGTGTTGTGATCAGAAGAAATTTATAGACAAAGAAAGGGAAGCGACGTACAGAAATCAGAAGTGAGGTACAGAAAAACAGCTCGATTGGTTACAGCTCAGCATTTACCTTATCTGAACACAGTTTGAACACTTAGCAGTCTATAAGTTGTTGAAGTACAGCCACTGCGATGGACCAAGATTCAGCTATTGTTACAGGTTCATACTCCTAACTTAGGTTTTTAATCTTGTCTGCCTATTAAACTATGTTACAGTTCGTCCACAAGTACTCAAATATGGAAGTACGGAGGCCTTCTCAGGCCATAGTTAGCTTCTCCAGCCATATTTAGTTTGCTTTAACAAGAGCATGGCCAAAACCAGGTTATGGTGGTAAATCAGGTTATAGGGGCAAGACAGGTTGTGGGAGGGGGGGGCCTGGCCAGCAAAGGTGGTCTTGTTATATAAATGAAATCTCACAGGTAGCCGTACTCAGAATAGATGGTAAATGTTTCTTTCAGTTGCTTCAAGGTATCAGACTCTTGGTTAATCTTTCTTAGATGTAGACAAGGGAAGACCTGTCTGCATCAACGCAGATTCTCTGCAGATGCAAATCTCTCTCACAAAACACAGCTCTGCAATATTATTTCTGCCTGCTTGCTCTCTGAAGAGCTACCTCACAATATGTCAAATAAATATATTTTGGGGTAAACATTTTGATTTCCTTCTGTATCTAAAACTGTACTCTACTGAGGCTAACATTCTTTAGATATTTCTTCCAGAAAGCCAAGTTCCTGATCTGTAGCTTGTAGCAAGGGTCTTTAGGCAAGGGTAAGGGAAAAGCAGGGGGAGGTGCCTTTTGGTGTTGAGACTGAATGGTTTTGGTTAATTGACTACAGTAATGTCAAAGAAAAATAGCACTGGATACTTGTGACAGGGGCAAGGCAGATTTTATTCAGACTACTGCAGTAGGGAAGAGAGACTCCAGGAGCAGCTGAGCTGAGCTGCATCTAAAACAAAGGTGACTGAGGTTTTTAAAGGGACAACAGAGGCTGGGCGCGGTGGCTCACACCTGTAATCCCAGCACTTTGGGAGGCCGAGGCGGGTGGATCACGAGGTCAAGAGATCGAGACCATCCTGGTCAACATGGTGAAACCCCGTCTCTACTAAAAATACAAAAAATCAGCTGGGCATGGTGCCGCGTGCCTGTAATCCCAGCTACTTAGGAGGCTGAGGCAGGAGAATTGCCTGAACCCAGGAGGCGGAGGTTGCGGTGAGCCGAGATCGCGCCATTGCACTCCAGCCTGGGTAACATGAGTGAAACTCCGTCTCAAAAAAAAAAAAAAAAAAAAAAAAAAAAAGAGGAAAAAAAGAAAAAAAAAAAAAAAAAAAAAAAAAAGGGAGAACAGAAAAGGAATGAAAGGGAGCTCTGGGGAAATGAAAGGCAGAACAAAAAAGTGACCTGGGCGGGGGTGGGGGGGCAATGAGGAAATGGAAAATTTCAGAAAGGGTAAGTGGAGAATTATTGAAAGTGGTTTGGGAATGTGAATGGGGACTGCATGCATTTGATGATTTGGCAGCATTTTGTTGGCTTGAGTAAAAAAAATTCAGCATAGGAGGAGGCTGGGGTCACTTTTAGGGACGCAACTTGGTATAGGTGAAGGCCAGGCTGTAATGCGGTTAGGTCTCTTTGCACAGTGTTCTGGTAAGGTCTTTGGGCCACATGGGAGGTCACAGTAACCAAGGGTAAGGAAGTGGAGGAGAGTGGAGCTCCCTGTAGGAGTACAGGGACTGTTATTCAGGGCTTTCTAATCCAACCATTAAAAAAAATTTAAATACAAAGGTATTTAAAATTGAGGAATCAGCAAGGTGTGGTGGCTCCTGCCTATAATCCTAGCACTTTGGGATGCCAGGGCAAGTGGATCGGGTGAGGTTAGGAGTTTGAGACCAGCCTGGCCAACGTGGTGAAACCCCATCTCTACAAAAAAATATAAAAATGAGCTGGGCATGATGGCACGCATCTGCAGTCCCAGCTACTCGGGAGGCTGAGGCACGAGAATTGCTTCGACCTGGGAGTTGGAGGCTGCAGTTAGCCCAGATTGTGCTACTGCGCTCTAGCCTAGACAATAGAGTGAGATTGTCTTAAAAATATATATATATTAAACAAAAAATAAAAAATAAAATTGAGGAACCAGCAGGGTATGGTGGCTCACACCTGTAACCTCAGCACTTTGGGAGGCAGATGGAGGATGATCATTTGAACCCAGGAATTTGAGACCAGCCTATGTAACATAGGGAGAGCCTGCCTCTACAAGTAAATTTAAAAATTAAATTTTAAATTTTGGCATGGCGGCACAGGCCTGTGCTCTCAGCCACTCAGGAGGCTGAGATGGGAGGATTGTTTGTGCCCAGGTGGTTGAGGCTGCGGTGAGCCCAGACAATGCCATTGCACTCCGACCTGACTGACAGGGTGAGATTTTGTCTCACAAAAGAAAAATAAATAAAATTGAGGAAGCAATGTCTTTAAAACCAACTTCTTAATCATTAATGATCCAATCTGTACCTTTCGTTATGTGATTGCTCTGATCTGTCCTGGTGGACTTACAATGCTGAAAACATTCATGTTAATGCTGTTTTACCTGTATGGAGTGGACGCAGCTTCTTTTTTGACTTGCAAGTTCTCAGATGGCTGCCTTGGTAGTCAGGTCCCCACTCGCCATAGTGCTGAGTTATGTAACAAATCGGAGGGTGTCAACCCTGACTGTTTCCCATACTTCCCTATTCCCAAGGGTACTAGGATAAGCCCTGTCACCCAGACCCAGATTCCCACAAGATTTCCTGCCCTGCAGTGCATACCTTTTCCCCTACACAGCCTCTGGTCTTCCCCATCCCTGAGTGTTCTCAGGATGAGGCTGAAGGATCCAGCTTCCAAAGACTCAGGGTCTTCTACCTTTCCAGACTCACTTCTCACTGTTCCCTGTGGGGTCCCCCACTTTATTTTTGGGTTGGCCAACCATATGGTTGATGCCTGAGGGCCCATCTGGATGGTTCTATTAACCATGCCTGTTTATTTTCTGTATTTTTGAAGTTTTGACATCTTGGGGCCTTGCTAACCTTAGAGATGTCAGAGGCTTGTAAACCAGAGCAACTCTATTGAGAGTAGGGGCTGGTAAAATGAGGCTGAGACCTACTGGGCTGCGTTCCCAGATGGTTAAGGCATTCCAAGTCACAGGATGAAATAGGAGGTCAGCACATGATTCAGATCATAAAGACCTTGCTGGTGAAACAGCTTGCAGAAAAGAAGCTGGCCAACACCAAAACCAAGATGGCAATAAGAGTGACCTCTGGTCATGTGACCCTCACTGCTACACTCCCACCAGTGCCACAACAGTTTATAAAAGCCACTGCAATGTCAGGAAGTTACCCTATATGGTCTAAAGAAGGGAAGGCATGCATAATCCAACCCTATGGCTGCTTACTCTGCCTTGCATGGTCCTTCCCTCAGGAAACACAATAAAGGCTCTTGCCCATGTTTTCCCCTCGCTCCCTCCATCTCCTGACCCAGGTGCTTCCTCACAGGATCCCACATGGCATGAGGTGCCCACACCTCTTGGGAACTGGGAGAATAATAGTCTTTTCAATGGTAATCATCTCCTAATCTGTTGATTTCACCATATCTGAATAACAAAGATTAAACTAAAACACACACATTAGAAATACAAAGTGTTACTACTTCCTCTGAAAATGTGGTGAAACTCACTCCTCTATCCCAAAGGAAACAAAATGCTTCTCACTTCTTCCTCCTGAGTTATTTCACCTCCATCCCTCCAGGGATCCCTGGAGAGTGAGGAGAGACTCCTTGTTAGAGCAAGGACATTCTGGAAGTTTTGTCCCACCCTAAAGTCAAGCCTGGTGGTCTAAGCCTGGTGGTCTAACCCTGATGCATTTCTATTTTCACATCCTCTTCTTGTTTCTTAAGAATAGCACTGAACTTGCAGTTGGAGGTCGACCTGCCCTATGTCCATCTGGCTCTGAACTATTTTGTGACCCAGCTCTTCACAATAGGGTCTTATTCTCTGTCCCTATTACATGTAAGAATTTTAGACAGAAATTTCTAATCCCTCTGATTCTGTTTCTTTTTGTTTTAAAATTTTATCAGAATCTCATGTGTTGAGGGACATGATTATGTTTCCATAGGGAACAGAAGCTAAGGAAATGCAACATTTATCTATCTTTGCAGATAGCAGTTGACAAAGGCTCTACAGTATGAATTCCAGGGAATTCTTAAGTGCTTGCTCCTGTGGGTTTCTATTTGACTACCTATTAAAGAGGAGATTTTCCTTAATGATTTAATGGGAAGGAGTCCTCTCAGTCAACAGGTCATCTGTTTTCACTGCCCATAACCACCCTGGCCCAGGGCTTGGGACCTCTTGGCCTGGAACTACCAAACACAAAAACCTGTAAACAAATTAATCTGCCCCCAGCCTCTCAGGGTCATCCTGTGTGTTCTTTCTAGCAGTTTCTGGAGTACAGGACCACAAACGTGGTGGCTTCAAACCACAAACACTTTTTTGTCACACTTCCAGGGGCTGGAAGTGTGAAGTCGGTGTCAGCAGGGTCTTGTTCCCTCTGAAACCTGCAGGGGGCATCCTTCCAGCCCCTGGAGGCTCCAGGTGCTCCTCAGCTGGCGGCTGCATAACTTTAGTCTCTGCCTCTCTCTTCCCTGGGTCATCTTCTCCCTGTGTGTCTGTGAAGTCTTCCCTCAGCATTCTCCTCTTCTGATAAGGATGCAGTCATTTTGGATTAAGGACCCACCCTATTCCAGTAAGACTTCATCTTGAATAATTATATCTGCAGTGACCCTGTTTCCTTGTGTGGAGTGTTGGGACTTCAACATATCTTTTTTGGGGGCAGGGTTCAGTCTGTTATAGCCTGCTTATAGCAATCTTTCTGCTTACTGTTGTTTTCCCCTGTGTCATTACTATAGAGAACACAAGGAAAGGACCTTGAGGTATTTATAGCAAGAACTTACAAATAGAGGTGAGGGGGCTGGGCACGGTGGCTCACACCTATAATCCCAGCACTTTGGGAGGCTGAGGCGGGAAGATCACCTGAGGTCGGGAGTTTGAGACCAGCCTGACCAACGTGGAGAAACCCTGTCTCTACTAAAAATACAAAATTAGCCAGGCGTGGTGGTGTGTGCCAGTAATCCCAGCTATTTGGGAAGCTGAGGCAGGAGAATTGCTTGAACCTGGGAGGTGAAGGTTGCAGTGAGCCAGGATCGCACCATTGTACCCCACCCTGGGTGACAAGAGTGAAACTCCGTCTCAAAAAAAAAAAAAAAAGAGAAAAGAGGGAGGGAAGTGTCCTCTGATCACTACACTCTACTTAATGGCTTAGTGCAGAGCGGGTAAAGTCCACCCAAGAGTCCAGGCAGATCCTAATCTAAGACTCAACTGATGGAACCTGATGCACATGGTGTGCGTGTAAGTGCTGGGATGGATTAGTCAGCCAAGGAAGCTGAGAAAAGGGAGAGCAGAGAGGCCAGAAAAGGGGCACACCCTTCAGGCCCAGACAGGTCCAGGCAGCTCCCAGACCAGGTCCTGGGAAGCTGGATAGCAGAATAGTGAAGGCCCAGATGATTCTGGGTTTGTATCCTTGCTCCCGTCATAAGTTGTATGACTTTGAACAACTTACTTATTTAACCTCTTAAGCCTCAGATTCTAGACCTCCTTCCTTTCTTTTCTTTTCTTTTTTTTTTTTTTTTTGAGACAGGGTCTCACTCTGTTGCCCAGGCTGGAGTGCAGTGGTGCAATCTTGGCTCACTGCAACCTCTGCCTCCTGGGCTCAAGTGATCCTCCCACCTCAGCTTCCAGAGTAGCTGGAACTACAGGTGCATGCCACCACACCCAGCTAATTTTTATATTTTTTCGTAGACAGGGGTTTTGCCATGATACCCAGATGGGCTCAAACTCCTGGACTCAAGCAGTCTGCCCACCTTGGCCTTCCAAAATGTTGGGATTACAGGTGTGAGCCAACACACCTGGCCCAGACCTCCCTTTGATTGGTTGTGTACATAAAGCACTTAGTAGAGTGTCTGGTACCTAATAAATGTTAGTAGATGGTGGTCATTATAATAATAATCATGCAGCTAGTAGGCATTAGGACTCTTGGGGTATATAAGTGGTAGAATAAGTTTATCCAAAAGGCAATGTAGGAGAAATACAGATATATCCAGTGTATATGTTGATTACTAAACCCAGCAAGAGGGTTCATGTGACCATAATCCAGACAGGGGACCAGCCAGAATCAGAGTCTCCAATGTCACCAGGATTTTGCACTTCTGTGGGCTATTTAGTACCTTATTTATGAAATTTTGTTTCCCGATTGGGTAAAACTAGGTACATTTGGCCAGGTACAGTGGCTCATGCCTGTAATCCCAGCACTTTGGGAGGCTGAGGCGGGTGGATCACGAGGTCAGGAGTTCGAGACCAGCCTGACCAACATGGTGAAACCCCGTCTCTGAAAATAAACAAATAAAACCCCCACAAAACTACGTACTTTCCAAATCTTGGGTAAGATCAAAGAGCTTTTATCCTTTTCTCTGCAATAAATACCTATTCCTCCAATAAAAGGAGAGAAGAGAAAGATGAATATCACTCTCATCACTAAAATGGCTACAGTAACAAGAACTTTAATTATTGAGAAGAAGTTAAAGTGAAATGGTCTCATGAAAGGCCTCTTTTCTCAGCACTTAGTCTCATTCACTATTTGCTTTGTTTTGCTCTCTGTGGTCAATTTATCACTAGATTCTGAGGCTTTCAGTTTTGTCTCTTTTGCTGTTCTCATGGGTCCTGAAAATGGAGCCCAGTGGTCTTTTTCTTTTTGTTTCTTTGACCACACAGGGTTTTGTTTTGGTTTATCAAACTGGCATATAAGGTAGAACATATCCACTGGAAAGATGAGAAAAGATAAACCACACCAAGACTTATCTGTTTCAATTCTGCTGTGACTTATTTCATCTTTGTTCAATATCATTTCTTGCTCTTGGTGAGAAATGGAGCTCATAATAAATACAGTCTTGCGGGAAAATGATATGACATTATCAAGGCCAAACCAGGGGACACAGTCGTCGTCCAAGTCACTGTATGAAAAGTATTCTTAGCTTTGGTTTTCATTCCCTTTTGGCTGTTTCTGGAGGAGATAGACTACTCCATTCTAAAATTGTGTGAGTCATACTGTCATTTTATTTCTTGAGATGATTTTTATGTATAGTTGTATAATATGTAAAAATACCATACGATAAATACAAACATAATGTATGAATGTAAAAATATGCATAAATGCAGACTTCAATGCAAGTTTAGTAACTCACACTTTAATAGGTAGACACAGGACTGCAAAGAAGTTAGGGCTTTTGTTAAAAACATTGTTCCCCCAGCTGCTTTGGGGCTTTGTCATGTTTTTATACAAAGCCCTATTGTGCCTACTGCCCTTCTGACAGGTCAAGATTCATTGTTATCCTGACAGGAGCTGAGGAGGGAATGGGGGCGTATTCACTCCTTTCTTTGTTTGGACCAGACCCAGTCCAATTTTGAGTGGAGACTGAACAGCTTAGGTGCAATTAGTTGGCTTCTGTGTTTGCAGACCAACAAAACACTCAGCTTTTAGCTCTGATGGTACCTAAAAAAAATCCTGTTGTTGTTGGCACCAATTTCCAGTAGCCTCAGTTCCTTTTGGGGTTGAGTCCTCTTAATTTATATGGGATATAATAAGATGTCTTTGCATAGATTTTGATAATGCTTAGAGCTACAGCACTTAGACACCACTGCCTGTCGATGGTGTCAAATAGAAAAACAAATCCAGATTTCAAAAGGAGAGACTTTACTCAAAAGGATTATTGCAAAGTGGGGGGAAGAAAGGACAGTTGCAATCAGGAGAAAGCTCTGACCATAAGCTAGGCAGGCGGCTCAAGAGCGAGGCAGAATGGGATTTCTTTTACAGGGAGGAATAAACAAGGCTGGAAGGAACTAGGTGTGGGCAGTGGTAGGCTAGTGGATCAGAGAACATTCTACCCTGAGGCTCGCCTATTCTTCAGGGTGGCTCTGTGCTGCTCAGGCTGAGGGTGGGTCAGAGTTCCTGTGGAAGACAATCAGTTTGACCCAAGCTTGGTTAAACAGCATTTTGTTCCTCTTGATTCATGGGGACAAGCAGGTCAGCTAATCTTTTGTGAGGCCAAGAATGGGACTTGGTGTGGAGTCTAGTCTCATCCTAGGTAAAACAGAGGGAACACCCATGAGTCTTCTCTGAGTCCTGTGAGGACAGGTAGTTCTTTGCAGGCAGCTGTTTTCTGGAACACAGGAGAGTAAGGGGATGTCTCAACTGTCCCTGTTTTGCAGGATCGGCAGGCTCAGGGAAAATTCAGCATGGTCAATGGTTATGCTTAGAAGTTGTCAAACTAAATAAAAAGAATGGCTCTCCAAAAGAAAAGATGCTTATTTGGAAAGGGAGCACTGCAATGGGAATATGAATGCCTTAATACACTGTGTATGTATTCAGGGAGGTAGAGGCTGACAAAGGCTTTTAAAGGGAAAAATGAAGAGGATTACATCACTGTTTTGAAATAATTATTCTTGGCTACAAGGATCTACAAGGGGCATGCCAGTGCGGGGTTAGAGCGGCAACTGCTGGGTAGATGTCTCTCCAGAAGTATTTTTGTGGGCATGGTTGTGATGTCCTTTGTGCAAGGTTGTGGTTTTTGTAGTCTTTCTTTTTAATTTCAACTTTAAAATTTTAGATTCAGGGGTACACACACTGGTTTGGTTCATGGGTCTATTGTGTGATGCTGAGGTTTGGGGTGCAACTGATCCCGTCGCCCAGGTAGGGAGCAGAATACCCACGTCTTTTTCATTTTCAGGCCGGCTAGCAAGAGAACTCTTTCTTTATGGCCTTCCCTGGCTCTATTTGTCAGGATTTATTTTAGCCTTAGTGGCTCCATTTGGATTCAGGCACCTTTCACAACGTGAATTCGTGTCTTTATACGTGGCAGGGTGCCAAGTCATGCTCCACTTTCCCTGGGAGAAGGTGGGTTCCCATCAGCAGTGGCAGACTGATGACGCATAGCACAGAGACACCAAGAGGAGAGACTCTGTTTCTGAAGGAGGAACTGCAGAAGTTTATTTAGGGAGAAAGATTGCTTTGGAAAGAGAAAAACTCCCTCTCCTGAAACCCAAGGAAGGAACGTACCACAACCGTCTGTTCTTTGCTAAATAAGAGCAAAGTTGTGTGTAATAAGGCAATTTTAATAGAGAATTATCAGCAGGACTTAAAACGGGCAGTAGGTAGGTTTCCAAAGCTGCCAATAGGTATCATGGAAGACAGATATTCTTTGCATTTAAATGTGGTCTTGTTTTGTATTATTTAATTACGATCATTTCAGATCTACATTCACTTGAGTGCTTGTAAATAAATCCATGTTCTTTCATGTGTGCTATCACAGTGGCGGTTCGTTGTTCTACCTTGCCCTGCCATGGCTTTGTTATATCACAAAACCCAGCAAGAATTTATCTTGATGCTAATACAATCAGAAGATGGCCCAGAAGAAGAAGATAAAGATTTTGTCTGCTTTGGGTTTGCCCCATCTTTAAGTAGTGACAGAAATGGCAGACCCAGTTTAGGTCAGCTTCTACCATGTCTCTTAGGATTTGTGCCTGCAGCATCGTAAACAAGAGGGGCACATGAAAATGACAAAGACAGCCTGAAATGTCCTTTTGGTATATGTGTATTGTATGGGCTCTATATCCATGCAATTAAATAAGATATCTATTTTGTAAGGAGGACTTTTGAAACTCCAGTGTAGATGTTAATTACTAAGCTTTGACTATCTGTACTTGAAAATAAAAATTTTAATCTATCTTTACAGGCATTTTGGTAAAATTGGGAGCTTTATTCTGGAATCTCTGTGTGGCTACAAAAGACATTTTCTCCTCTTTTCCTTTTTTTTTTTCTGCCTGATATGTTGAATCTTTCATATCCCTTAGCTTCAGTATACACTAATTGATGATTGAATAAATTAAGGATAAGCACACTGTTCTGTTCTTCTAAAACCTTTATTTATTGCTGTGATTTATCTGACAATTTACATAAAGTGCTAGTTAGTACAGCTGAAATTATTAATTCTTCAGAGAATGAGATGTTCAACTGTTTCCACAGCTCCAGGCAATTTTTGCACATTGATATGCAGGAATTACACAGACCACAACTTGTTTTTTGAATTAAAATGCATCATTGATGCTAATTTTAAGGAAGTCTCTATATTGTACTCCTATTTAACCAAACATCACATTTCCTCATTAAAATATCAGCATCTATAATGAAGTACTTTGCATTATAATTTAAAATGTCCCACTATGTTGAATGCACATTTGAACATTTAAATGTAATTCTGCTAATGTACTGATTAATTTATGTTATTCTCTTCCACTCACGTGGCAGATTTTAATTGCAATTAGTTAGCTGCTGTCAGGTCTCAGCATGCCGAAGGCTGGGGGAAGTCCTGATCGGGGTGGAACAATTACCAGGACTTTTGAGCAGGGCTGGTATTAGAAGGAGCTAGTGAGAGGACCCATCAAAGTTGTGAATCTTAATTCTCCTGGTAATAGCTATGCTTGGGGGGCCAGCATTTGCTCTGAGGAAAAAGCTAAATAAATGGGAATTATCTGAGCACTATAATACAATTAAGCTGTCACAACAACTTTGGGGACTGATCCTTTGTACTCTTTCTACGTTTGTCCCGGCGGCTTGGGGGCTGATGTAGCGGGGAATGTGCTCTCTCCGGTGTCCTGGGCTTTTGATGTGTGTGATGTACAGCTGTAACAAGGCATGGGGTACAAACACCCGCCTTTCACTCAATGTTGTTGAGCTACAAATTCATGTAATTAATTTTAAAAAGCCATTACTTTGATCTTCATAAATGTGCCCAGGATTCAAATGGAAAAGCTCAAGGGGAATTTTCTCAGGAGGATGATAGGGCCAAAATGCAATTTCATTAGTGTCTACTACTTGTCCATAAATGAGGCTGCCCCCACCGGCCCCAGCTTTTATTTCAGTGGCTGCTATTACCAGCTGCACTGCTATATTATGCAGAAAATCTGCTTGCTTACTCTGCAAACAAACTGCCTTGGTTCAATGAGCTATTCGTAATGTTATGCTAAGCTTGGCGATATATTGCTATAATTTGGTGTAAAGCACTTTTAGTTCTTATGCTGGTTTTATTATGTTAACTATAGGGCACTGGTGTTTAGAAATGAGATGAAAACATAATCCTTGAGGTATTCACTATTAGTGAGGCATGGAGGAGGGGGCTCTGGGCCCCTTGAACTTGAGTTCTAATCCTGCTTCTGTCACTTCCTGGTCTCTCTGAACCACTGTGTTCTTAGCTCTTGGATGAGGACAGAGTGAACGATTCCTGGCTCGGGGTTATTTTGTGGGTCACATTACAAACACAGGAAAAAGAGGTCTGCAACATCAGAGCGCGACGTGTGCTGAAGGTTTGATGTTACAGTAGCGCCTGACTTTTGTTTTTTGTGGAGTGACTTAAAATTCTGACAAAAATGCTGTAGAGGGAAATGGAGTTCCAAACTGCCAGCCTCCTTCTTAAGTAAGTTATTTCTAAAAAACCTAGTAAGTAGTAGAATTAAACACGGACAGTATTAACTGTGGTAAATAGTAGAAATTTTGGAAGAGATTACAAGAGCGAGCTCTACCCGCCATTCAATAAAATGCATCAAGATTGCAGACAATCCGCAAATTTCAGTGACTTCACGTGGCAGAAGTATACTTCGAGTTCTTGCTGCATGTTCAAGGGTCCACAGGGACCCTGGCGAATAGGGGCCTAATCTTTTTCTTTCTTTAATTGTAGTAACACATGTGTTTCTGAGGCCTTCAAGGTGGGGAAAAAAGGGATAGGGGTGATACCAGGGAGCTGCGGGAAGTCCCCAAACACCGTGGAGCCTCAACCCCAGGCAGTGTCTAGGCTCTCGAGAGCACCTGGAGAAGGAATTCAAGGATGGGTTGTAAAGTAGTGAAAGGATGGAGATTTATCACAGAGCGAAAAGTATATACTCAAGAGAAGGCAGTACGTGAGTGCTCAAGAGAGAATCACACTCAAGGGGGGTTTAGGGCAGATACCTGTCTGTGTTTCTTTAACCAAAGGAATATTCGTGAAAATTCCTGGAAAAGTGATTTCTCGGAAGTTTGGTACCACTCATTTTTACACTACATATGAGCTTTCCCAGAATGGTCACAGCACTGGAAGTGTTTAGTATATTAATATATTTAGCATATTAATGAGTATATTACAAACTCCTAGGAGAAACCTAGGCCAAATCCAGTGCCATGTTGGGTCTAGTTGGTCTTAGTCTTGGTCCACACTCTGGTTGTTCAGAGTCTTAACCAGCCCCGACCTTCTGCAGCTGTTTCAACAGTTTTCCCTTTGCTAGTCAGGTGAAACTGCTGTTGGGAATTTTCTGCTCTCCTGCGACCACCCTGAATGACCTCTGTCTCAGGGGGACACAGGCACAGGCCCTTACATGCTTACTCCTGGAAAGAATGCAAAAACCTCCGCTCACATCTCATAGCGCAAGGGACATGCAAGTTATGTAGCATGTTAGCAGGCTCATCATCTGCTCACGTGCCACCTGCTCCGAGTTGCTGAAAGAGCCTGAGATTAGTTGCTGGAATCCCAGTCTCCTGTATTTGGATGATGAGGTGACAGAGGAGTGGTCTTGAGGGGACAGGCTCCTCCCTTACAAGTATTTCCTAGGGGCTTGATGCATTGGCAGAATTTCCTAGGAAGTCGCACAGACAGAATCAAGTGGTGCTCCCAGAGCTTTGCAAATATCATGCATGGGGATTTATCTAAATGCTTTTCACTTTTTCACTGAAAAGGCCAATTAACTAAACTTAGAGGCTCACTACACTCCTAGACCTCCTCCAGGTAGAATGTTGTGGGGGATGCAGGAATACAAACCATAGTCCCTGCCCTGAAATGGTTTAGAGTCTACCCTAGTAGACTTCTGAAGACGCATGACTCAGGCATGCAGAGCAACTAACAGCATCGCATCCTTAGCTCCTCCATACTGTTAATTACTTATGGCTGCTGAGAATATCACCACAAACATGGTGGCTTAAACAATACAAATGTATTATCTTGTAGTTCTGTAGGTCAGCAGTCCAACATGGCTTAGAATCAGTGATGGCAGCCTCCTTGCTGGCGGCTCTAGGGGAATCCATTGACTTGCCTTTTCCAGCGTGCAGAGGCTGTGTGATATCTGGCATCTCTGTGCTTCAGTTTCCTTGTACGCATACCATGTCCGTCACATGGCATGGGGCATGTGGCCCTCATGAAGACAGCTGTGCTGTTGGAACAAAGCTGAGACACATTCCCAGTGAAAAAAACAAAATGGAAAAACAAAACCACCCCACCCCACCCCCTAGCGCCTTGCGTGGTGGAAAGAACATAGGATTTGGAACAAAACTAATTTGGGTTTGAATCCTGACTCCTACTATATAGCAGGCTCACTTTGCCAGACGGATACATTTTCATTTGCTAATATATGTATATATGTTTAAAGTTCTCTTTTCTTCTGTTCATTCATTAAACATGTATTCAGCAGCAAGCTGGGACCTGGCAGATGAGACGACAGGGCATGGTTTTTGTCTTCATTGTCTGGAGGAGTGGAATCCTTTATTTCCTGCCAAGTCTCTGCCCCTTTACTTTTAAAGCTTGGCACTCTGAACTAGAAAAGGCTGCATCCCAGTTAACTTAATTCTTTCCCCCGCTACACTCTTCAGGAAGTTTCCCTGCTGCTTTTCATGCATACTCCCTTTATTCTCGTTTGCAAGATCATTACTCTCCCCCTGCTCCTAGCATCTGGCCTGTTTTATTATTCCCTGGCCAGTCTACCTCCTAAATGTCTCTCCTTCCCTCCTTTCCATCCCCACGGTTTCAGGTCATTGTCATTTCCTAACTAGGCACGGATCCTCTTAACAGAGTTTCCTGCCTTAGTCTCCTCCCCTGTGGTCCCTGGCCCACACTATATTTGAGGGCCCCTGGGTTCTCTTAATAACATTATATCCCAGTCTACCTAAAAGATGGTAGAAAAGATGCTTTGAGGGTGGGAGGGTCAGCTGGACCTCATGTTCCCCGCTCCTGTCTTTGAGATCGAGCCTGTCTTTGGGCATGCCATTACTCAGGGCTGCTACCTCTGCTGGCGTTTATAGCTCCAGTTTCTTATGGCCAATTCAGGACACGATAGACCTGTTAGTTTAATTTCCTACCTCACAGCTGCTACCAGATCTGGCATGTAAGCGCTTAAAAAAGCCTTTTCCTCTCCATGAGAAAAACAGTGAATGACGATACAAGTAGCTCTTTTGAACTTGTTGCCAGAGATGCTGAGAGATGCTCGGGGAGTACTTGTTACCTGTTTGTACTCCCAGCTCAGCTTCTTCTCTGCTGCACCATGGCAGAGACCATGTGTCCTCTTCATGCTGGGAGCTCCTCCAGGCATCTGTAGAGATCTCCCTACCCTTTGGTGTCACAAGAAACCTTTAAGCCCTCCATTTCTGTCCTAGAATCCCAAGGGGGCTGAGAGTGGTACTCTACTTTCTTCAGAGCCAACCACACTCCTTACCTAGAGAGGTGTAGCCTAGCCCTGTGGTATCCATGCACATCCAAAAGCCACACCTGAAAATGAAAGTCCAGCCTGTTTTTGATGGCAGCATGAACAGTAGCAGGGGTGTTGTTTCCTTACATCTTTCTAAAATGCAAATCTAACCAAGTAATTAATGTTTATGATCCATCAATACCTCTCCATTGCCTTCTGAAAAAAGTTCGAGCTCCTGGCACAGGCCTTTCCTATCTTTCTAAGAGGCGATTGACACTGCCTGTTGTTTAGCTGTATTGAAATGCTTGGGGCATTCTGTTCTCTTATGCCTGTGTTCTTGCCTCTGCTGTTCCCTCTGCCTAGAATTATTCCCACCTGGCAAATTCTATTTTTTATTAAAAAAATTTTTTTTAGAGACAGCGTATCACCCTGTCACCCAGGCTGGAGTATGCCTCAGTCTCCTCTGGCTAATTTATTTTTATGTATGTAAGTATGGATGTATGTATGTATATTATAGAGGCAGAGTCTGGCTACGTTGCTCAGGTGGGTCTCAAACCTCTGGCCTCAAGTGATCCTCCCACCTTAGCCTCTCAAAGTTTTGGGATTACAGGCATGAGCCACTGCACCTAGCCCAAATTTCTCTTTAATCTTCAACACAGCACAGGGATCCCCTCCGTTTTCTGTGAATCTGTCCCTGAAATTTCCCCCCTTGACTCTTCATAGAGATAAGGATGTGATGGTGAATTCATGACACCACCTGTCCTGCTCCAAAACTGTGTTCTCTCTGTTCTTAATGCATACAAACACATCTGTAAGGGGTGGGGATGGGGCAGAAAAGGGTTTCCTCTACTCATACTCAGCAACAGGGGACTGTGAATTAACTGACAAAAGACAGGTTAATGGGAGAGAAGGTGTATGTTTCTTTATTGATGTTAATTTTTTTTTGTGTGTACAGGGGATTCACAAGAAAGAGAAAACACAAATAAGTAGTTAGATTGGAAGCTTATATACCATTTTAACAAAGGGCAATACATTGTGGAGAAGTGACTGGACAAAGAAAAGGGAGGTTTAGGCTTCTGGGGTGGTAAATTGTGGGAAGGTGAACATGTGTGGAAACTCATGGAAGATAAGGATTATTTTAGTAAGGTTTCTTTCTGCAGACTCATCTTGGTGACTTTTCATTTTCTTCATGGCTGTAAAACTCCGCTGTAGAGAGGATTTATGGCCGTCTTCATTTCTCAGAAGTTCTGCCTTTAGTCAGATAAGAAAATCTCTGAGAAGGTTCCTTTCATATCCATTGATTCTCAATTTCTTCCAGTTCAAAATAATGCATATGCCAAAGTGGCATATTTTGAGGTGGTATATTCTGATACACTTCAGCTCTTTGATATGGCCTGTGTCACATTGTTTTGTTAGTCTGCTTATCTGTTTCCTCCCATGTCTGTGAGCTCATCCAGAAAAGAAATCATGAATTACTTGCCTTTGCATCCATATACTGATGCTTGGGTCCCCCACCCACAGATTCTGAAATAATTGATCTTGGGTGCTGCCTGGACACTGGGATATTTAAAAGCTCCTCAAGCAATTCTAACCTGCAGGCAGGGATAAGAACAAAATGCTTCTGACCAACATTTTAGATCCTAGCATTTTCCTAGCATTCTCCAAAGCTCTTGGGGAACTTCCTTTCAAAGCATGCCAGTGATGGAGGGGAGAATACTGAAAACTGCCTCTGGCTTGAGCACTAGTAAGCTTGCAGGAGGAAAGGGTTATTCTGGGAGCAGATGCCAACAGCAGTATCTTGATCTGGAAGTTGGTACTAAACTGAAATGTGGAATTAACTCATGGAGATTGTGTTTATTGGATGAAATGCACTGAGTTAGGGTGGTGCAGGGGCAGACGTTAGAATCCATGGGAGGACCCTAACCTTCGGCTGTGGAGCTTTTAGATTGCATGTGTTGGGAAGAGATACAATAGCAATATGATGTGGCAGAACTTTGGCTCCAGTGGTGGTCTGCCAACTCAGTGTTCATGGATGAGGAAGTGCAGCGTATCCCCAGACATGGCCACAGGGCTGCAGGCCAACCTTTGAGGTTGACTAGGATTGATTGCCTTAAGCACTGAGCTGTGGCTGGTTTCCATGGAGCTTTGCAAGAGGCCAAGTTCTTTTCTGGGAGGCCAACCTTCAGGGTGTCCGTCTTGGAAAGTTAACCCTTACCACTCACAGAGGATGAACTCACAGATGTGAGCCAGCAACAGGAGACTGGATGATCCAAAAAATTCAGAAAAGAACAAAATAGAACTTCTGAAAATAAAAACTATAATTGTTGAAAAATCCTTAGTGGGATAACGAGATCGTGAATTAGGCACATCTAAAGAGAGAATTACAAAAAGATATATTTGCAGAAACTATCCAGCATACATGCAGAGAAGAGAGATGAAAAAAATGGTATAAAATTTAGGAGGGAGCATGTAATAAAAAGGCATACCAAAAATCTGAGAGTTTCTAGAAAGAGAGGATAGGATGAATTAGGCAAGACAACATTTGAAGAGATCACTGCTGGGAAACTGCAAGACTGTTGAAAGAGATGAATATATTGATTCCATACCAAAACATAGCATAGTGAAACTTTGCAATGCTGAAGCCAAAGAGAAGACTTTTAAGTTGTCAGAGAAAGTGATCACCTAGGAAGGATAGATAATTAGAGAGTGGACTTCCCAATAGTCACATGGAAGACAGAAGATAGTAGAATAATAGATTCATGGGAGAAAAGAAATGTTATCTTAGAATTCTGTATCTAGAAAAATTATCTTTTAAAAGTGAGAGAGAAATAGAGACCTTTTGTTTATAGATAAAGGTGTATAGGATTTAATGTTTCCAAATCAGCATAAAACAACCCTCTGAAGGGTGTATTTCAGAAAGAAAAACAATGATAACAGAAGGAAAGTCTCAGAGGCAAAAAGGAATGCAGAGCCAATAAAATAGTAAATATATACATTGCAGCAAAGAGTTTGTAGTTTAGAGAATAATGATTCACTTTTTTTGTCTTTAAAAAGTCCCAGAAAGGAAGCACTTGTCAACTGTGAGTTTGTTGACAGTTTGTCAGTTGTATCAGGGAAGTAATAGTGGCTATATAAAAGTTCTCTGAAGTCCTTATCTCCTTGGAAAACAGGTTAAGACATAACCTATTACTAAGCTTTAAGTTAAATATGCATAGCACAATTTCAAAGGCAATAAAATGTCAGATTTAGGGTGCTTTAATTTCCAAGCCAGTAAAGAGAATAAATGGGAAATATGATAAAACAAATATAAATTCTTAATCCCAAAGGACCAAGAAAAAAAGAGACATTAAAATTTAAGAAATGGAAACAAAAGAGGCATAGAAAAGGAGAGACAAATAAAAATTTAAGAATAAGATAATAGAAAGAAATTTTAGTATATTATTTTTTTCAAAAATAGTAATTAAGCTGAATTTACAACTTAAAAGAGATTGTCAGAAAAATAAGTTTTGGGGAAAAACACAAAGAGATCTAGTACTATGACATTTTAAAGAAATATTTCTTATAAGAACAGAAAGGTTGAAAAGGATGGAAAAATATATACCTGTCAAATGCAATTGAAAAGGAAGTTGTGACAGTCATATTACTATCAAACAAAGGTAGATATTAAGACAAGAAGCGTTATTGAAGAATGAGAGGACCACTTTTTAATGACGAAGATTTGATTTATAGGAAAGATTTAATATTTCAAATGTGTATGCACCCAATAAAATGTCTTCAAAATATATAAAGCAAAAATGGATAGATCTAAATTGAGGAACTATTTGACAAACCCACCACCGGTGTGGGAGAGTCCAACACATCTCTGTCAGTTATTGAAATGTCAAACAGACTGAAAAATGGTAAAGAAAATTTGCATTATACAATTATCATGCTTGATTTATCAAACATATGTAGAATTTTGCCCCAGTGTTTATTCTTCACAGGCACACATGAAATGTTTACTGAAATTGACCGTATAGTAGGCCATAGGCAACTATCAATTACTTTCAAAGAACTGGTAATATTCAGACCACATTCTCTTGCCACAATGCAATTAGGTTAGAAATCAATAGCAAGAAGATTAAATTGAAAAACTCCCCATATAGTTAGAAATTAAACCCCATGTCAAAATAACCCATTGGATCAAAGGTGAAATCATAATGCAAGTGAAAAAGATGATCCATAGTTGGATATCATCCAATCCAGTGTTGTATGCCCTTGACCCAGAGGCCCAGGTGGGAGGGGCTGTGGCAAGGGCATGACAAGGGCTCTGGGAAGCTTCATAGAGGGATTGATCCTCCAGCAATTAAGGCAAAAGCATCCAAATCCCTAACCTGTGGAGATTTCATTTTCCTTTATTGATCTGTCAAATGGTCTAAATTCTCTCACTCAGGTTGCTTCTTCTATAATTAAGGATGAAAATATTCCTATGTTGCATTGCAGAGTGCCAGGAAAATAGTCCCTTAAGCAGACCTTACAAATGTTGGCTGGACGTCCTCACTTGCCTTTAGGGATGCCTCCTGGGATATATAATTCCCAAGTAGACAGACATGGATTGGTATATGGCACTAACATGTAGGCAGGGCCTCTGGACACCCCAGGGGAACACCTTTGATACCTAAAAGCAGCTTGCTGCCGTTTAATTGCCAGGTAGTTCATCTCAGCCACACACTGAACTGTGGGTTTACACCTGGGATGCCTTTGAATTGGAGAGCTAAAGGAAGTGACTGTGCTCTGGGCTTCTCTTATTGCCTTTCCAAGCTTCCATTCATTCACTGTCAGCCCATATTCATTTTGTCACCTTAACAGCAAGTTGCAAGGAATGAGAGGCATATCTGTGCCAAGCACTGTACAAACCTGCAAGTCCAGTGTGCCCCCGTCATTTTTGACCCTAACTTTTTGGCACATCAACCTGGAGAAACTCGATGTTGCTTTCTGCATTCTTTTTCTTTTTTTTTTTCTTTTTCTTTGATTTGGAATTTCACTCTTGTTAGCCAGGCTGGAGTGCAGTGGTGCGATCTTTGCTCACTGCAACCCCTACCTCCTGGGTTCAAGTAATTCTCTTGCCTCAGCCTCCGAAGTAGCTGGGATTATAGGTATGTGCCACCATGCCCGGCTAATTTTGTATTTTTAGTAAAGACTGGGTTTCTTAATGTTGGTAAGGCTGGTCTTGAACTTCCAACCTCAAGTGATCCACCTGCCTCAGCCTTCCAAAGTGCTGGGATTACAGGCATGAGCCACTGCACCTGGCCCTGCTTTCTGCATTCTAAGGCCCATAATGCCAAGGTAGGATCCATCACTCCAAATTATTTTTCAACTTATTAAAATTAGAACCTAAATCTAGATGATAGAGAATCTAATTTCTTTTTCCTAATTAATATCATTAATTGAACTGATTAATCCTAAATGATTAATCCTGAATTGATAATGGAAACAAAGTCAAACCTCCTATTTCCTAAATACAAATGACTAAACGCAGCACAATGCTGCATGAGCCAAAATTCCGATTGTTTTAGTCTCTTCTCGAGGACGTCTCAATACAAACTTTGGACCTGCTCATGTTGTCACAACTAAAAAGCCCTGCCTGGCTTTCTTATTTAATTTTTGAAGTAGAAACTTAGACATCATTGTGTGCCTCTGTCAAGCAGTTACTGGCAAGATTTACTCCTCAATATGGAATACATTTATGAACAATCAAGTCACATCTAAAACCAAATCTCCTAGCCAAATTAAGGTAAATATGGTCTTCCTATACAATTAATAGAAAGTTTAAGTAGGCAGAGTAAAGAGGTGTCTTGCTTCTTAAAAGGCAAATTGCAAAAATGAATGGACTTGAATAGTAATGTATCTGAATAATAATATCAACAAAAAGAACAACTATCCTAGCACTTTGGGAGGCTGAGGCTGGTGGATCACATGAGCCAGGAGTTCGAAACAAGGTGAAACCCCGCCTCTACTAAAGATACAAAAATTAGCTGAGCATGGTGGCTCACGCTTGTAATCTCAGCTGCTCGGAAGGCTGAGGCATGATAACATCTGGAACCCAGGAGGCGGAGGTTGCAGTGAGCCAAGATCACGCCACTGCACTGCATCCAGCCTGAATGACAGAGCTAGACTCTGTGTCAAAAAAAAAAAAAAAAAAAGAACAGCACCCTCCATGAGCAAATGGAGACATAAAGTTACTGTGTCTCATTCAAGCAATATCTAGGTTCTAAAATAGGGAGGAAGAAGAATAGGGACGCATTACTTGAGGAAAGAAAATTATCCAAATGTTGACTGTTTTTTCCTACCCAAAGAAAACTGGTATTATTTCCCTATCTATTTTTCCACTTGCTCAAGGCCAATACTATAATTAAAAGACCTCCCTCCAAGGATTTCAAAGTGCTTTAGAGACATAGTCTAATTAATCCTCCATACATCCTGGTAATGTCAGCAAGCTCCAGACCCTGCCTTTGTCCGACAGAAGCCATCTAGGTGCGTGCGGCCACTCTTTTTGAGTGGCTTATGGGAAGTGACAGCAGCTGTCTGAACCAGCCTCTCTTTTCCAAAAGCCTTGAAAATGGCCTCTCTTGGGTGCCAGGGTCAGCGTTCACCAGCTGAAGGGCCAAAAAGTCATCCATCAGCTCTGATATGCATAATCTGCATATTCATTCTTCTGAATATTCATTCTTCTGCATAATGCTCTGTTGCCTCAATTAGGGCTGGAGCCTGTGGATAGGTAGAGGCGTGTTTTGGAGTCTTTCAGCCAATTCATATTCCTAAATGGACCTTTTTGGCCCGAGATGTTGGTCTGTTCCTATGATCACTTAGCTGCCCCTCTTGGCGTCTTTCTGGGTTTATCTTTGGTGAGGTGGTGCACAGCCTTTACTGCATTGGCTGTGGTGCTGATTCCACTCCATTTTTCAGGGTTTCATTTTCTATGCAACCCTGATCCAGAGAGTGTAAAATGTATTTTTCAGTCATCTCAACCCCAACGACACGTCGAGTTAATGGCTTTCAGTGGCACTGTTTACTACAACTCCAGATCTGCTTTCTATATAGGGAAGCCGGAGTTCACCCTAGAATGCCCAGGCTGCTGTTTGTAATTTATCCTAAATACTCTTTATTTTCCCATCTGCCACTTTTTTCTCTCCTGTATGATTGTCTGAGGTTTGTGAAGGTGATAAAACACGGGGACATTCCTGATGCACTGCAGAGCCAGGACTTCTAAAAAACCGTAAAGAGTATTTTAAAATGTATTATTTATTATACCATCTGAGAGTCATACAGCACTTTGATATACTAATATAATCTTTAAAATCATATTGTGAAGAAGGAAGCTCAGAGCTCTTCTATTGTTTTCAAGATCACAATACCTTTGTACCTCATCAATTTTCTTTGCATTCTTTTTTTGTCAATATCCCTTCTCTTTCCATCACAACTTGTGATTCATTCGATGATTATTTACTTTATGTCTTTTTTTTGGTGCCAGACACTGTGCCAGGGCATAGCGTTTGCACAAAATACATATTTTTGACCCCCACTGGAAAAAAATATTTTTATATGGGAAAGGGTCATCCTGCAAAGGGTTAATGCAGTACTGTGTGATCGAGACCTTAGTTAGATGTTATGTGCAGGTTGAGGGAATTCTTGGATTGGAAATAGAATGATAAGCAGAGAAAGGAAGAGTATATTCAAACACATAGAAATGTGAATGCAGATGGAGAATTAGAGTAATTCCAAGTCATTCAGCCTTCCAGGGCTGGGTTGGGAAGCAGCAGAGGGAAAGGTGGAGACACCATCAGAGTTGACAACCTAGAAGACCTCGTGCGTCATCCCAGGGAGCCTGGACGTTGGTCCTCAAGGCGGTGGAAAGGCACTGAAATCCTGTGTACGGCAAAGTCACATCATCAGATCCGTTGATTTTATCAAGCTCCCTTTGGGTCTTCTTTGAGCCTCTCAAATTGGCACAGATGAAGGAAGATGAATATGTGACACGTTGGAGAGAGTGCACCGATATGGAAATTCTCACAGAATGTTAGCAAAAAAAAAAAAAAAAAAGTGAAAAATGCTTGCTGGAAAGAACTTTGGCAATATGTGTTAAGAGACTTGAAAGTGTTTATTTAACTTAGTTGTTTTGTTGCCACAAATACATTTTAGAAAACTGATCTCAAATAAGAATGTTCCAGGGCAAAGTTATTTTTTGGGTGACTACTTTTTAATAATAAGCCACTAGAAATAATCCAAAATGTCTAACAATGAAGTAATAGTTAAGAATATAATACGCCCCTAAGTTTATAATGAAGCTGGTGAAAAGTTTTAAACACAGTGATATCCAGCAATTGCACAGTGGTTTTGCTACCCAAGATCCATTCACACTTACCTTGATAAAAGAGCTGTGCTTTCTGTCTGAATGCAGGTTTGGAACATGAGGCCCAGGCTAAGTCATCTACCCTGCTACTGGGGACTGGTTCAGGGGGATTATGCAACCTGAGTTAATTTAATCATAATTTGAATCTCAAGAATTATTCTGGAAAGACTGGGACAATTATGCATCCATTTTCCTGCTCTGGATGTGGACAAGTTTGTGGTAATTTTTGATGTTGACGACAGAAACCTAATACAAATAAAAAGGTTAAAGTGGTATTTGTAGTTGCTTTGGGTGGGCACGGTGGCTCACACCTGTAATCCCAGCACTTTGGGAGGCTGAGGCGGGTGGATCATGGGGTCAGGAGTTGGAGACCAGACTGGCCAATATGGTAAAACCTCATCTCAACTAAAAATACAGAAAGTAGTTGGGCGTGGTGTCACACATCTGTAGTCCTAGTTAATCAGGAGGCTGAGGCAGGAGAATCGCTTGAACCTGGGAGCAGAGGTTGCAGTGAGCCAAGATTGTGCCACTGCACTCCAGCTTGGTAACAGAGCGAGACTCCATCTAAAAAAAAAAGGGAGTATTTAACCAGACATTGGGAAGAGCAACACTTTATTATAACCAAAGAACATTTTGGGAAATGTGAAGAGATAGCTGCCCCCTTCACATTATTTATCTTTGGAAGGAATGTCAACTCGGCATCTGATTTATGAATTTGAATGAGTAAGTAGATAAAAGATTATTTATTTTGGAAAATCCTCTTCCTATCTTGAAAAATATCTGCACTTGTCATGTATAACAGTGAGATGCTGGAACAAAATATTAAGGAAGTCCCCAAAGATTCAGAGTTAATTCTCCTGTCACACTCCAGAGTAAGCTTTGTTAATTGAAATGGAAAAAGTCATTTTCCCTGTAGACCTGCTGAACTTCAGTGATCAAAGCTCCAGGGTTGTAGAATATGAAATTTAGGCAGCAGAAAGCGACCTCAGAGTATGAATTTGCTGATTTGACTCATGTGACTTCAATCCAAGTCTCTTAAAGTTACTTCTAAAAGTGCAGGCTGATTTCCAAACCTGAGTCACTTTAGGCTTCCAGTAAGATGAAAATCAGACAGATCTGACACAATATGAAATGAATGTCGTAGAACAGTTTTTATCCTGGGTGTGTATTTTAGCTTCGGTTTGTCCCAGGAACATTTCAAGATGCATTTGGCTTTTGGGGGTATTAAGGTTGGGTGACCAGTGTTCCTCAAGGTCAATGCTGTTCTCTGCAAAACACGATGAAAACTTGCAGGAGGCCAAGGGCTGTATGAGAAGATTAAGTATTGATTGAGGAGTAGATATGATGTTGTGAAATGTAGTTATTAGACTCAATTCAGAGCTGTTAATTTGAGGTCTTGCACTTTCTCAGAAGATTACGCCAGATAACAATACATTATTGAAGCCTGAGGAGTGCTTGTGCCCCACCTCATGCTCACTGCATCCTTTCTCTCAGCCCTGGAAGACTACTTTGCCCAATTGATAGGCTTTTACTGAACACAGGTTTATACAACCACTCAGCTCAAATATGATCACTTTCAGGAGTTTGCGGCACATGGCAAAGTCAACTTTCCTTCCAAATACTCTTTCTATCCAGAAATCAGAAATCCTGAATTTGATCATCCCCCCTTTCACGTCCCGTGAATTATAATAGGACCTCAGAAATGAAGAAGAAAAGAAATTCATTCTTTTGCTTTCAGTGGTCCTCTCTGCCCTGCTGCTTCCAGTGGATTTGAAATAAACAAGATCCTTGAACATGAGAAGGGATCAGAAGTATCTGTAACTAAGAACAACAGATGGGAAAAAAGTCCTCTGTAAAATCTTAGAATAGGAAAGGGCGTTAGAAACCACCTAGTCCAGTTCTTTCATTTTCTAGATGACTAAATTCATATCTAAAGTGGCTGTGACGTGCTCTGCCTTCATAGCTAGTCAGTGGCAGAGCTGGAAAAGTAATTCAGGTGTCCTGACTTTGAATCTAGTTATTTTTCCTGTGTATTCTGCCTGCACAACTGCCTTGGCTGTGTACAGGGCAAGAATCTGAGTGAACAGTCTCTTTATGAACAATTGCATTATAAAAAATTAAATTTACATTAGATAACTTTCTTCAAGCCCTTAAATGTCATACGAAACTAATATGCAGAGTTCTGAGAACCTTGCACATGCTTTTACAACATTTTCTACTAACTCAGTTTTGTGGAGAGGAAAGTTTTTCATTATCTTCACGTACTGATGGCAAAATTAAGACCCAGAAAATCCAAGGGGCCTGTTTCAAGTGGTATAGCCATTTTGGGTAGACAGGTACATACTCAGGTCCTTATAGTCTTAGTTCTTTGTTCCCTTTAATGTTCTCTGCAGCCTCCATTACTTACTCTAAAGTATGTCTTCTGGCTGGTGCTGTGGCCTCGCCTGTAACCCCAGTGCTCAGTCTGGAGATCAAGGCAAGATAATTGCTTGAGGCCACAAGCTTAAGCCCAGTCTGCAACATAGTGAGACCCTGTCTTTACAAAATATATGTGTTTTTTTTTTTTCCCATTTATTTATTTTATTGCATTTTAGGTTTTGGGGTACATGTGAAGAACATGCAAAATTGTTGCATAGGTACACACGTGGCAGTGTGATTTGCTGCCTTCCTCCCCATCACCTATATCTGGCATCTCTCCGCTTGCTATCTCTCCCCAGCTCCCCGCCCCCCACCGTCCCTCCTCTATTTCCCCCCAACAGACCCCAGTGTGTAGTGCTCCCCTCCCTGTGTCCATGTGTTCTCATTGTTCAACACCCGCCTATGAGTGAGAACATGCGGTGTTTGATCTTCTGCTCTTGTGTCAGTTTGCTGAGAATGATGGTTTCCAGGTTCATCCATGTCCCTACAAAGGACCCGAACTCATTGTTTTTGATGGCTGCATAATATTCCATGGTGTATATGTGCCACATTTTCCCTATCCAGTCTATCGTCGATGGGCATTTGGGTTGGTTCCAGGTCTTTGCTATTGTAAATAGTGCTGCAATGAACATTCGTGTGCACGTGTCCTTATAGTAGAACGATTTGTAATCCTTTGGATATATACCCAGTAATGGGATTGCTGGGTTTTTAAAAATTTGCCGGGTTTGGTGGTACATGTTTGTAGTCCCAGCTACCCTCGAGACTGAGAAGGAAGGATCACTTGAGCCCAAAAGTCTGAGGCTGCAGTGACCTACGAGTGCACCACTGCATGCAGCCTGGGCAATAGAGTGACACCCTGTTTCGTAAAATTAAATAAAAATCTCTTCCTATATGACTGAAGCACTTAACACTTCTCTAGTTTTGCTACTCCCTTCCCTAAGCCATATGCCCTGTAATGGGGCTATCGTGTGCTTAATATTTTAGCCTGTACTTCTAACATCCAAGTTTAAAATCAAAGAGAGAACTCTAATATTGTTTCTGGCTTTTCTGGGCATGACAAATATTGTGTTAATCACTTTACTTGGTGTTTGCAATCTGTTTCATTAGGGGTAATATGAACATACCATACAATATGTGAGTCATTTATTAATCTCGCTAAACTCACATTTGGTGATGTTCCTTCCAGTCTGTCCAAGTGAGCACATACAGCCTCACTTATGATCAGAGCCATGATACCTTAGAAACGGTTTCTTCCTCAGCTGTCTTCTGCGACCAGCTCTTTATTCGCCAGCTAAAATCACTCTGGTTGACAAGAGCTTCCAGTGTGAAGCTGCCTTCTGAAGTGATTGCAATTTATCTTTTCCAATCAAAATGGGAACAGTTTATGCTTTCTTATGATTCCAGAGCTGCCATAAATTGGGGTAATAGATTTTTCAATGCCTAGTAAGATAATTGCGCTGGGGAGAAGATTAAAGTGCATGCTGGGAGCCCTCGATGCTGTGTGTCTCCATCCTGGTATTCCTGTTGCTTCCAGGACGACCTAGAAAACAAGGCTGGAGGGAGACAGCTTTAAATTCCTCATTCTAAATTAGTTCTGAGATGCTTCTGGGCAAAGACTGCCAACTGAACTCTGTTTTGACAGTGGAAATATTTATAATGAAACATAATGAAGTAAAATTTAAGACCCAAATTGCTCCAACACAGAAGCACTAAAATTGCAATTCTGGTTATAGTGACACCTCCAATTACCAAAATGCAAAGTAATTCTCTTTAGAAAATGACTTCACTTTGAGGAAATGAATCCTGGCTAAGGATCATGACACACACACCAGGGGCTTCAAATCCGCTCTCCTGTGTTACTGCTGACCCCAGAGAAGCAGATGAGATTCCCTACGTGTTTCCCCTTCTGGAGGCAACAGTCTATACCAACAAGCCAAGTCTGAGGCTTATGCGATGCCTGGGAAGCCTTGTCCAACAGCTCTAGAAATGAAAGCACTGAGTACGGATTGGGGATTTTTGCAGCAGTAGTAACAATTGTAGGACATAATTAAACACCCCCAGGGTTGTCACCCTCATGCAGGTGATGCTCATGCTTTTTAAAAAGACTTTTGTTGCCATTGATTCTCAAGAGCAAAAAAATTGCTGACCCAGGCTGCTGATTGTTTTGATTTTTAATGAGTGAATTCCTTGGTTTACTTCTTTGTTCAACAAATATTTATTGCATACTTACTTTGTACCAGGTGCTGTGTTTGACACTGAAGATACAGCAGGGAGTATGATTGATGGGGTCATTTCCCAACAAGATATTAAAGTAATATACAGTCAGTTCTTGGTGTTCAAGGTAGTTCTGTTCCATGAAGTCACCAAAAACACTGAATTAGCAAATACCAAGCCATTGCTCCTAGGGGAAATACAAGGTTAGGTTCCTACAAACCTCTGGTCATAATATTTTCATCAATTGATCAATACATAACTTTGCCTTATATGTGTTTCTGTTTAAAGACACCTTTAAAAAAATTTTTTTTTAATACCAGTGAAGTGTTCAGATAAAGACACCTTTTTAATAGACATTTTTGATTAATTAACATTGAACTCATGGCCAGTAGGACTGTAACTCATGCCTGAAGGAAGCTTGTCTGACATGCATGTTTTGTCCGTAAGGCACATCACAGCCCTCCTGTGATTAGGAACACTCGCTAGCACTTCAGCACTATGTTTAGGGGCCGTTTTAAACAGTGAAATCACCAAGGCAAAGCGCAAAAATAAGAAAAAGGTGGCACTGAATAGACTGTGAAAAGAGCACATTTATAGTTGAACCACAGTTCAAACAGTTCAACTTGTTGGACTTGTTGGGAACATGTGCATTGAGTGACTCAAACTTCCTGTGCACGTCTGCAAATGACCAAGGAAAGAGCCACCGGTGTTGATCCTGTGGTTACAAATACATTTTAGTGAGCAGGCAAATTTGCAAACACAGAATCTGTGAATAATAAGGATCAATTATACCTCCTTGACTTGCAATTTCTTAAGCCCTTTGACCTTGACATTAGGGGCACTTAGCCTTCACTGGATGTTACCCCACCCTAACCCCAGACACATCTTGCACATCATAAAAAGGTAGGAGGAGTTCTTGGTCAGAAGGTCCCTGGCATTAGGCTCTACAATTTTTTTTTTTTTTTTTTTTTTAGAGACAGGGTCTCACTCTGTCTCTCAGGCTGAAGTGTAGTCGTGCAATCTCAGCTCACTGCAGCCTCGACCTCCTGGACTCAGTTAATCTTTCTCATCACTCACCACAGGCACATACCACCATACCCAGCTAATTTTTGTATTTTTTGTGGAGACAAGGTTTCACCATGTTGCCCAGGCTGGTCTCAAACTCCTGGGCTTGAGCCATTTGCCCACCTCAGCCTCCCAAAGTGCTAGGATTACAAGTGTGAGCCACCATGCCTGGCCTAGGTTCTACAGTTTTAATTGGGCATTAAATGACCCATAACCATGATTCTGTTATCTCCCACATGCTGTCCCTCCCACAACATGTGAGGATTATGGGAGCTACAGTTCAAGATGAGATTTGGGTGGGGACACAGCCAAATCGTATCACCTCCTAATCAGAAAAGAGATCATTTATATTTATATATACCCTACTTAGACTGGTTAATGTCCCCTATAAAAGATACCAGAACAGACAGCACTTTCAGAAATGTCTTTTTTCTAGAGTTTAGAGCTATAACATAACTTCATGATCTAGATTTTACCATCTCATTCCATTGAGGAAGCAACTGAGCTAGCAAGAGATGAAGTCATTCTTTCAATGCTCCACAGTGTTGGCATTGGGAGTAAGCCCTAAAATAAGCTTGGTATAGGGGAGGGACTTAATGAATCAGATAGATGAATGAAGAAATTAATAAATGAGGGCATGAGTAAATGACTCTGATCCCCACCATACCAGGGTCCTGCCCCCTGGTCTTAAGTTTGGACATTTACCTAGGGTGGTGGGTTCAGTTCTTACATTTCCAAGTGAGATGGTCAGCCCTCCCAACCAGCATAAGCCAAAAGTATTGATGAGAAAGTGTTTCAGAAAGTGAACATCACTATAAAAATTCAAGGTGGTATTTTTGCTTTTGAAAGCTCAGATGGATCTGATAATTGGGACAGTGAAATGTACATTAATTCTTCTTTCATCTATTTAGCAATTGTATCCTCTTTTATGTTTAAGGAATCTTTCACAGGTTGAATTTTGTTGGTAGGCAAGGCCCATCTCTTTATATAAAATGCAAAAATTGTGTGAGGTCATCAGGGTGGGCCCTGATCCCATATAACTGGGGATTTGGAAGCAGATGTGCACACAAGGCAGCCATGTGAAGATGAAGGTAGAGATTGGGGAGATGCTTCTGTGCCAAGGAGTGTCAAAAGATTGCCGACAAACCACCAGAAGCTAGGGGAGAGGCATGGGACAGTTTCTCCCTCCCAGCCCTCAGAAGGAACCAGCCCCGCTGATACCTCGATCTCAGACTTCCAGCCCCCAGAACTGCTAGACAATAGATTTCTGTTGTTGATGCCACCCAGCATGTGGTACTTTGATCTGGCAGCTCTCAGGAAACCGATACGTAGTGGACTCCCAAGAGCTGGGAGGCTGAAGGACCTGCTTTGTGTGTAGCAGGTGGCTTCTTTCTGCAGCCAACTCTTGTGCTTGCTCAAGATGCTCATGATAAAATGCCCTTGATGGAAGAGGTGAGTCGTGACTTGGCTACCCCCATTGCCAAGTGTCTACTTTGCTAATAGCAGTGTCCAGTCCAGAGCCTCTGATGTATCATGGGGCTGGGAAGTGGGGTAGGGGACCAGTGTCTTTGTGGATGTTTGCGTGCGTTGTGGAGATGGCAGTGATTTCTCTTCAATGGAATGGATTCTTACTCTGCATTTGAGTTTGCTCCACTACTAAGCTGCCTGAGTGTAAGTCCTGGCCCTGCCACTCACCTCGACAAGTTCCGTCATCTTCCATGCTTTAGTTTCTCCAATGCAGAATGAGGATAGAAATAGTATCTACCTGTATTAGTTTCTTGGGGCTGCTGTAATAAATTACCATAATTTAGTGGCTTAAATCTCACAGCTGTGGAGACCTGAAATCTGAAATCACGGTGTTGGCAGGGACATGCCCCCGCCAAGGGGCCCCAGGTCAGAGTCCTCCACTGTCTCTCCAGCTTCTGGTGCTGCTGCATGCCTGGGGGTGTGCACCCACATCGCTCGAATCTCTGTCTTCTCCTCTTCCTCGTATGTCAAATCTCCCTCCACCTCCGTCTTAGGAAGACATTTGTGATTGGATTTAATGTGATCCTTTATAACCTTCCCCAGCCAGAGCCCTTAAATTAATCACATCTGCAAAGACATTTTTCCCTTATACGGTAAGGACATTTACAGGTTTCGGGCATTAGGACTAATATTCTTGGGTGGAATATTTCGTGTGGCCTCTATTCAGCCTACTACATTGCCTCATAGGACTATTGTGAGAATTACATGAATTAGTTTTTGTAAACCTTTTAGAACAACATGACACATGATATGCCTCAGCAAATGTCACCAGTGAGGACGAAAGAGCATGACTCTGGTCTTAGACAACCAAAAGTGTGACAGTAATTCTGCAGCCTTCCAGTAATTTTGTGAGATGCTCAATATTCTTTCAGAAATGCTTTTCTTACTTAGATGAGACAGAGATCATTCTGCAACAAACATTTGATGAAACAAAGAATCCTGACTGATATTGACAACATGGGCATTATCAGCAAATATTATTACAACTTCCCTTCAGGGTAGGAATCTCCTTTTTTGGGGAACTTGGCCAGGGTACTCTCAGAGTTGAGATCAGAGTGTGGTGGCCACTCTTGAGAAAGGGTCAAATCATTTTGAGACTGATCTCGCTCCAGGGAACTGAATATACAGATTTGAAATGGGAAACAGAATGCTCTCAATAAACTCAGATTAAGGTAAGCTATTCTTGATTAGCAAAATGCTGCCGTGTCTATGCCATTTAGCATCGCAGTAAAGTGTTTTGAATTAATCACTTAGAAAATCTTTGATACTTTGAAAACATTTTATAATCAGTTTAATCACTTTTTATAACCTTATTCCTGACATTTAATAAAGTCAACCCTCATAGGACAATATTTTAACACATATTGCAAATAAGAAAATGATGTTAAGCATAATGCTAAAACTAAAGGAGAGAATGTACAACATTGTAGATTCCTGCAAAGACAGAGGGCATGTGGTCACTACGTCCTGCTTTTATCTTTAGTAATCTTTTTTTTTTTAATTGCTGAGGCCAAGGTTAGTCTTATACAGCTATCCAATGTCTTCAGGACATTAATCTTGTTTTGCAAAAAATTCAATATTGAGTAGAGTTTTTATGGTATTTTAAGAATTATTTCAGTTATAGTTCTTTTTCTTGATGGCATGCTTGAAGATTTTTTAAAAGAATGAATACAAATTTTGTCTTACTATTTGTAAGTACTGTTTTCACATATATTGAGAATTGAGTCCCATGTTGTGATGACACACAGCATGAGTCCATATCTTGCATATAATGTACAAAGGAATATAGTGTTTTCTTGTACAGGAAATTCCTTTATTACAGCTATATACACTTTGAAAATATAACTCAAACTGAACTTTAGAAACCATGTGGAATTTTGCTTATATTTAACATCTAGTTTTCACCAGGAAGCTACACTTGCATGTTTATTGCTGTGCATGTTTTTTGCCAATGAACTGTAAGATGAAACAATTTAGAAATATGTATATCGCCACTACTTCTCTCTGTATAACTTTGTATATATAACATGACATACATTATATAGTACATATATTACATAATATACATTATATGTAATATATACAATATTGTATATAATATAGTGGTATTGTTGATATACATGAATCTAAATTGTTTCATCTGGCCAGGCGTGATGACTCACGCCTGTAATCCCAGCACTTTGGGAGGCTGAGGTGGGTGGATCACTTGAGGTCAGGAGTTCAAGACCAGCCTGACCAATATGGTGAAACCCTGTTTCTACTGAAAATACAAAAAATTAGCCACGTGTGGTGGTGGTCCCGTGTAATCCCAGCTACTCGGGAAGCTGAGGCAGGAGAGTTGCTTGAACCCAGAAAGCAGAGGTTGCAGTGAGCTGAGATCACGCCATTGTGCTCTAGCCTGGGCAACGAGCAAAAAACTTTCTCAAAAAAAAAAAAAAGTTTCATCTTAGATTTGATTGACAAAGAACATGTACAGCAATACGTGTGTGTGTGTGCATGTGTGCGTGTGTGTGTGTATATATATATACACACACACACGCACACATGCACACACACACATATATTACATGAATATATAAAAATAAATAAATAAAACCTGATCATGATGGCAAGAGTTTGGGGGGGATGTGGTCACTGCATCTGCTACTGAGAACTGAGTTCTGGCATCTTAGTGATAGCTGTTGTTGCTAAGTTAGGTGTGCCTATTCTAGGGAAAAACAGCCAAGCTCTACCCTCTGGCAGATTTCTCTGGCAGCATGGCCAACTCCGCAGACTCCTGTCATATCTCGGGAAAGCTCCTCCCTCCAGTCCTCTCACAAAATGATTGAGCCTGGATTTTCATCCAACTGTAGCAGGTTGCAATTGAGTCATTTCTATTTTGTTTGCCAAGCAAAAGAAAGATATCATCTCCTATGTTTTGAATGTTGCAAAGCAAATTCATATGGCCTCCTAGTGAATTAAATAGCCATCTTGGTTTTATTTCTTGAGATGACTTTTTTTTTTCTTTTTGCTAATTCTAGCATGTATAGTATTTATTTTTTTCAGCAAGGAAATTATCAGCTTTTAATTTTTCTTACAAGCCTATTGGTTACCTTAAGAGGAAATTTCAGTTTGGTGAAAAAAATTATGATAAAAGTACATAATATAAAATTTACTATTTTAACCATTTATAAGTGTGCAATTCTTTGGCATTAAGTACACACACAATATTGCGCAGTCATCATCACTATCCATTTCAGAACTTTAAAAAAATCTTCCTAACTGGAAATTCTGTGCCCATGAAACAGTGACTTCCCATTCTCCTACCTCCAGGCCCTGGTAACTTCTACTTTGTGTCTTTATTAATTTGCCTATTCTACGTACCTTATATAAGTGGAATCACATGGTATTTTCCTTTTTGTGTCCGGTTTATTTCACTTAGCATAAAGTTTTAAAGGTTCATCCTTGTTATATCATGTTCCAGAATTTCCATTCCTTTTTAAAGCTGAATAATATTCCATTGTAGGTATATACCACATTTTGTTTATCCATTCATATTACATTGTATTTTTGTTCTGATTCCCTTCAACACTGTGAGTTTCCAGAGGACAGAAATAGTGTATAGTGTATCTCTGTATTCCTAGCACCTACTACAGTTGAAGAAAAAAGGACAAAAGGTGTCTATTGGTCATTCAATGGTAGGCATGGAGTTATAGTTCATTCATCACTTGGTGGCACTTTAAGTTGACAGTAGGCCTGGGTCTATAGTCCTGAAAGATGAAGCTGTCATTTTCAGCTGTGACTGAATAGGACAACCCTCGGAAGACCCAATGCTTAACCCTATCCCTGCCTTTTGAGGAAAGACCACAGCACAATGACCATTCCTCTGTGTGGGGCCTTTACTCACGCACAGAAAGAAGAGGCTGAGCTAGGCAGAACTGAGGCAGGGCAGCCTCTGACTCTGCTTCACACTGTTGGACAAAAGGTAACTAACTGCAGAAATATATGCTGAAGGCAAATTTAAATTTTACCTTATCTTGCATTTTTCAATACCCTCCTTCAGTTCGGATAATCAAATGTGAGCTTTGGAGCAGATCTAGCATCAAATGGAATTAAGTAAAAGTTGGTTCTGTCAGTTTAGTCAAAGGTGGCCTAGTAAATGATATGCCTCAGACTTTAAAAACAACTTAGGAAATCTCTGTAAATACAGAAATAGCTAAGCTCCTGTGCCACGTGACAGCGGAAAACATTCCCGTCTGTCCTACAGATTGGGTGTGCTTTTCATCTTTTCCTGCCTGGGCTGACGGGTACATTTATTTCAAGTTTGATAACCATCAGCTAGG
The DNA here is from genome assembly GCF_001604975.1 of Cebus imitator. NCBI lineage: Eukaryota > Metazoa > Chordata > Mammalia > Primates > Cebidae > Cebus > Cebus imitator. The sequence goes on from NW_016107627.1 coordinate 2,082,489, forward strand.
ACTTTTTTAATGCCAGAGAAAGAACACTGGTGCCGAGAATGCAAACGTGTGGACAGCAAAACCATGGAAACGCTGTGAAGGAGCAGAGGCCTGGTTCCCTGTGGGAGAGTCCTGGACCCCATGGGCATGGCCAGGAGTGGGGTGGGGGAGAGGGATGACTTTGGCAGCCACTGGCAGACAGACCAAGGTTTGCATTTTCAGTCTGCATTTCAGCAGCTGGGTGACCGTAGGCAAGTTACTTCTGTGAGACTGAGTTTCTTCCTTGCAGGGCTATTTGGAGGATTATAACATATGTAAGTAGAAGTTATGCATGAAAAGTGTTGGTTTTATAGTGGCTTTAAAAAATGCTGGTAACAATTATTAGTGTTTGCAGATCTCTATGAAGTGTTCTCTGCAAGGCTAGAAAACAGGGGACCTTGGAAACATGTCTGGCCTTTGGACGGGAGAAATTCAGCGCTGCTTATATAGTGTAATTTGAGTGGGTTCAGGTAGGTGTCAGATTTATCTAATGAAAAACACCCAGTTAATATCAATTTCAGATGAGCAACAAATAAATTTTTAGTATAAGTATGTTCCATTCGATATTTGGGACTCAAAATTATTATTTTGAGTTGGAGCCTTGCACTGGCAGCCAGGCTGGAGTACAGTGGTGTGATCATAGCTCACCGCAGCCTTGAACTCATAGGCTTAGGTAATCCTCCCACCTCAGCCCCCTGAGTAACTGGGACTACAGGCACACACCACCACACCTGGCTAACTTTTGTAGAGACAGGGTCTCACTTGTTGCCCAGGCTGGTCTCAAACGCCTGGGCTCAAGTGATCCTCCCACGTCAGTCCCCCAAAGTGCTGGGATTACAGGCATGAGCCACTGTGCCTGGCCTTAAAAATTATTTGTTTTTTTTTTTTGTCTGAGATTCGAATTCAACTGGACGCCCTCTATTTTATGCTGCAACCCTTCACACAGGGAAACCTTATCCTTTATCTAAAAGATCTACTTTAAATTCATTCCTGCTGTTCTTAAATGGGTTTTTTAAAAGTTTTTTAGATCAGTTATTAACATATTATTTTAAGCTCGCATCATGTATAGGGAAATAGTAGCTTTGATGGGTCCTAGTTCAGAGCAAGGCATTGTGGGAATGAGGCCTGAGCACTGTACTGGGGCTGTTCAGGGTGCTCTGGAAAAGGAGAGAAGTGCAAGAGAGGGCTGTCTGAAGTTGGATCACTTCCAGTTTCCTTACTGAGCCTTCTTCTTAAAGTGTTGTGAACCTTTCATATTCTCCTATCACAGGGGTGCAGGCAAACCTCAGGGACAGGTCATGAGGAAGGTGGAGGCTTACTTGCGATGTACAAATATACAAGTAATTTTTTAGTGTAAGCATGTCCCAAATATCAAATGGTACATGCTTATATTTAAAAAATTATGTGTTGTTCATGTGAAATCAATATTTAACTGGGTAGGACTGGCATGGCAGTAGCCATTTCCACAGCTACTCGAGCTGCCCAAACTACTTGGTGAAAGTGGCACAGAGACTCTATTTGAAGGATGAAGGGGACTGTGGAGGTAGTCATGGCCCTCCCTGGAAGTTGCTACATGCCAAATTCAAGTTGCAGGGGAAATTAAATTTGCTGATCAGCTGACTTTAAAATAGGGATGCCAAGCTCAGTGGCCCACATCTGTATCCCAGCACTTTGGGGTATAGGAGGATCGCTTGAAGCCTAGGAGTTTGAGACCAGCCTGGGCAACATAGTGAGACCCCATCTCTACAAAAAATAAATACAAATATTAGCCAGGTGTGATGAACACACCTATAGTCCCGGCTACTTGGGAGGCAGAGGCAGAAGGATCACTTGAGCTTAGGAGTTTGAGGCTGCGGTGAGTTATGATCATAGCACTGCATTCCAGCCTGAGTGATGGAGTGAGACCCTGACTCTAAAATACAATAGGGAGATGATTCTGTGTTATTTAGGTGGTGGACAGTATAATCCCAAGAGGTCACACAAGGAGAAGAGGGAGGCAGAGGAGAACCAGGGAGATGCAGTGAGAAAAACTTGACCTGCTGTTGCTGGCTTTGAAGACAGAGGAGGAAGGCCAGGAACCCCAACGCATGTGAGCACCTTCTAAAAGCTGAAAAAGGCAAGGACATGCATTGCCTTCTAGAGCCTGCAGAAAGGAAGATGGCTCTGTAGACAGCTTGGTGTTAGTCCAGTGAGACCGTTTCAGTATTTGACCACAGTACTGTAAAATGATAGTGCATGGTGTTTGTAATTCATTACAGCAGCAGTGGGAAACCTACTGAGAATCCAAAGTGAGAAAAGATGAAATGGCCAATGCAGTGGCTCAAAGAGTAACTGGAGGGGGAGCGTGCCCGGGTGTCTTAGTAGGAAACCTAGTGAAGAGAATTGTCTGGACTCGGAGGCGTAGTGGACTGAACGTACACCCTCACCACAGAGAACCATCAGTTAAGAGGCCAGAGAATGTCAGCTGGGAGGAATCCTACCACCATCTAGTCTGGCTTCTTCTTTCTTGGATGAGGCATCAAGGGCCTAAGATATTATGGAATTGCTAGAATTCATGGGGCTAATCAGGGAATGAGCCAGGACAAGAATCCTGTTCTCCTGACTCTTTGGCCAGCCCTCTGGGTACCACACCATCCTCACAAAATCATTATTTTATAGATGGAGGGATTATCTATTTAAACTTCAAAGAAATTCTTTTGGGATGTTTCTGAGCCCTCCAATGCTAATTAGTGAATTGACTCAGAGTAAGATAGCGGCTCTGCCTCCGGACTCCCCAGGGCTGTGTCTCTGCCGAGGGTATTGCAGAATATTCAGGAGACTGGAGAGACCAATGGATGAAATAGGAGGATTTTATTAAGGTCGCCATTGGCTCAGTGGGTTAGCATCCCAAGACTAAGCAAAGGAGAAAGAAAGGTGGGTACTTTTTAGACATCCAGGATGACGTAGCAGCTAACAGGTTTACAGAAGCCAGAACAAAGAACTGTTAATTTGTAACATGTCTTGTGATGCATGTTACATTTGAAATATAGCATTCTGCGAAATGCATTGTATATTCTTTGGGTGTTATCTTGCCCTGTGAACCTTGCAGCTGGTCAGCAAGAAAAACAGGAGTCTTGAGATGCCTGGGAACTTTGCTGAGAATGTGGGGAGAATAGATAAGGTAGGTTTTACAGGGAATTAATTTCAAGCAGAGCTGGGGGTTACGTTTTATATTGAACACAACCCAGTAAACTTTTATTATGCAGCAGTTACAGACTGCCATTGTTATTATTTAACTTCCCTCTTCGTGGGGTCCTCTCCCCGTCTTATTTGGACCCACAGCCACCCGTTCCCAGGACTGTGCTTGCCCAGAGTCGCTTGCTCGAGAAAGTAGAGTGTGGCATGAAGACAGCATGGGGGCCTTGAGTCCAGACAGACCTGAGCTCTAGCTTTGGTTTTGTCCCTGGCGTGGTCTGGTGTATCCCGTGGAGTGATTTGGGTAATCTCTTGAAGGCTCAGGCTCCTGGTCTGTAAAATGAAGATAGGAATAGAATTTAATAGGATTTAATAAGATAATCAACATAAAGCATTCAGCACAGGGTCTGGATGCAGTCAGGGTTCAGTAAAATAGCAACTGTTGTACTTGTTTTTGGAAAGGCCTTCCTGGGCCCTGCCTGTGGTTTCCATATTCATCTGCATTGGGCATGTCACTGAGCACTCCCATAAGCCCTGCCCCTGCCCCTGTTGTTCCATTGATCACACAGGGCTGCCATACGTAATTTACTTGAATATCTCCTTGCTCTAGACTGTAAGTGACTTGGAGTTAGGAATCAGGGCTTTTTGGGTTGGTATTTCCCAGCATCATATATTGTCCCTGACTCAAAATTTGACTAGAGGAGTGGGAGTGTGCACAGGTATCTTAGTAGGAAACCTAGAAAAGAGAATTGTCCCGATTCAGAGGCGTAGTGGCATGGGGCATCCGAGATGTCAGAAGTAATAGTCCCATTTTGTAGGTGGGAAAACGGAGAGCTCTCATTTATCCAGTCTTTTCATTGATTTCCTCCCTCCACATTTCAACCCCCTGGCACGCTGCCTTTTGCTCTTGGACAGATCATTCTGCTCTGGAGGTTCTCTGTAGAAGCATGAGGAGGTGGCCGCTGAGGCTGGAAGAGCCAATGACAAATGACCAGGGGCTTATATCCAGGTGGACAGAGGCTTTTCCTCATTGTCTGTTGACTCAAAAAATGTCTATGGAATGACTTAATAAGAGAACAACGTATATACTGGATCAAAACAAAACAATCAAAAAGTAAGCAAAAACAATAAAGGAAGCTACCGCAGTTCGCTCTAATACTCTGAAAATAGCTCAATCTTTAATGGGGCCTCATTTGAAAATGAAGTACCAGTGTGTGAAATCTCCTGGTGTTTATTGTCTCAATTCTGGTTGGTCTTTCAAGCACGGCAGACAGGTAATGACTACTAATTCCTTAGCTATTGATTTTTTAGGTTTTGCTTTTGCAGGGTAAGTAAATGAGCCCCTCGGTGAGGATGGGAAGAGGAGATGCTCTGATTTCCTTAAGCTCTTTGACAACATCTTTCAGGAGTCAACCTTTTTATATTATAGGTAGGTGTAACTGGAAATGTTCTTTCTTGCTGCTGCTTCTGTTCTAGCCAAGATTAGATATTTAGTGTGCAAACATTCCTGCGAATGCCTGACACCCGAGGGCTGTAACTGACAGTCCCCAGTAGAGTCTGGGAATTGTTATTGCCGCTGAATTCCCTATCAGACATGCACCATTGTCATTCAAGTATGCTAGAGAGCCACATACTGTACTTTGATGTGGAAATTTGTTTTCAAATGAACTCTGAGATTTGGAGAATGCACTGATCTTTCACTAGGCAGAGAGAATAAAATCTTTATGGTTTCAGACGTTGCAGGAAATTCTGGAAAGAATCATCCTCTTTCCCAAGGATAAAAATAAGCTGAAACTGATGAGACTTCTTTGAGTTTTCTTGTGGCTAAAATTTCTAAGGGAAATGCGACTTCATCTTCATAGTAGGAAGAGTGGTTTGTTTAAGTTGCTGGACCTGGTTTCAGATGGGAAATGCAGTGAAGTGGCCTCACCTTGCTCTTGCTGCATGGGTTTATGCCTCTAGTTCCACAAACTGAGCCCAGGCAGTGCATCCAGCCATGGGGCCACATTGAGCATGAGAGGAGAGGCCTGACCTGCCTGAGAAAGTCCACCATGAGGAGGAATACTTAACATGATGGAAGTGGTTTCTAAAACGTCTGCCTATAGATCGACGGATGGAGAAAAAGTGCTGGAAAGGATTCCGAGAAGAATCACAAAGTGATTAAAATCTTGGAAAAGAAGGTCTACGAGTGAGGCTCTGTAATTATTCACAAGACAAGGCCAAGGAGATGCAATAACACCCTGAAGTAGAGACAGAGGTGTTTTGCACACCACAGAAGACAAATGGGCCAGGGATGAGCACAGATTTTTCTCTAAAGAACTAACGCTTGCTCTACCTTATTAAAAGATGGTCAGTATCAGGAATCATGAGAAACGAAAATTAAAGGAAAACATGGAATCATTTTTCATATATAACATTGGCAAACACTGGAAAGATCTGCTACTCCCCAGTAGGCTAATGGGAGGGGGAAGGGAATACCCTCACTCCATGCGCTGCAGAGGCTGATGGGAGCCTACATTGGCCAACTGTTTGGAGAACAAGTAGGTAGTTGTGTTTCCAAAACTTAACAAAGAGGCTGCTTTGCTCCAGCAATTCAAGTAATAGAACTTTATCCTAAGAGAAACTTTGGTCCCGTGCTAAAAGCTGTACATAGATTGTTCACTGCACTGGTGTTCATCCCAGAGAAATCTTATAAATATCAGTGTTTCTATTAATCTGGGATGAATTAAGCCAATTATGATATAGCTATAACAGGGGTCAGCCCTTTTTCTTAAAGAACCAGATAAATATATTTGGGGTCAGGAGGCAAAATTGAAGCTATGTGTAGGCGCTAATATAATAATTTACAAAGTAAGGATTTAAACATGTAAAAATCACATTTAGCTTGTGGATTATACAAAAACAGGTACTAGGCTGGATATGGCCCCTGGGATTTAGTTTGCCAAGTAGTTTTCCAGTCTCTGGTCTCTACCATAGAATACTATAAAGTTGTTGAAAGTGATAACATAGATCGATATTTATTGGCATGAAATATATCTACAATAAGTTAAGGTGAAAAGGTTACAAAACAGCATGCAGTTATGACTCATTTTTGTAAAAATCAATTTTTTTATATGGATATATACACATACAAAGTCTCAAGGTTACAAGCCAAAATAGTGACTGTGGTTAATACACTAGGTTGTGGATTGAGGTGATCTTTATCCCTCCTTTAAATATTTCTGTATTTTGGGAAGGTAATAAGCATGTGTTACTTACAAAATTTCAAAATAACAGAAAGTGATTAAAAATTGCAAAGCCTCCGAAAAAGAAACACAAATAAATTAGAAAATAAAGCACTATAAAACAGAATATTGCTAGTTGCTCAATATTCTACATCAATTTGGTGGTAGGAAAAAAGTGAACTTAAATTATTTTTCAGATGATAGATTAGCATAATGCCTGACACTGAAGGGGTTAACAGGGGTCCCCCAACAATTTCTCCACATCTTAGTAAGTATGGGTCAGGCACAGTGGCTCATGCCTATAATCCCAGCATTTTGAGAGGCTGGGGTGGTAGGCTTGTTTGAGCCCCAGGAGGTCAAGACCAGCCTGGGCAACATGCCAAGACTTCGTCTCCACAAAAAAATTTTAAAAATTAGCTGGACATGGTGGCGTGCTCTGTAGTCCCAACACTCAGGAGGCTGAGATTGGAGGATTGCTTGAGCCCAAGGTGAACACTGCAGTGAGCCATATTCGTGATATTATGCATCAGCCCAGGTGACAGAGAGAGACCTTGTTGAGGAGGAAGAAGTGGAGGGGGTGTGGGGGAGAGGGATGGGGAAGGGGAGAAAGTCATAAGCACAAATTTGAAAGTAGGGAATAGTTGATTTATCCCTTAATACTCTTTCCAAATTTTCAATTATTGCCATCACCTGTGTTAAATACAAGTTTTAGATTTAGATTCATATGTAATAAAGTTTTGTTAGATGACGTCAGTGGGAATGGAAAATATGTTGATATTGTCTGCCGTAAAGGAAATGGAAAAAATTAAGTTTAATCAGAGCTTTAGGTTTTAACATGAGAACATTGCAAGCCAGGGAGATATAGTCATGCAGCCTGAATCAGACTGTGAACAGGGAACCAATGGCTTGGAAATAAAAAGACAAAGCTCTCTAGCTAAAGTCAATAAATAGGCCGGGTGTGGTGGCTCATGCCTGAAATCCAAGCATTTTGGAGGCCAAGGCAGGCGGATCACCTGAGGTCGGGAGTTCAAGACCAGCCTGACCAACATGGTGAAACTCCGTCTTTAAAAAAAAAAAATAATAAAGTCAATAAATAACTCATTTTAACTCTCAAATGAATTAATTACCCAATACTTCTAAAATTTCCCTCTTGGATGCATTCCATAAAATTAGCTTTCTCATTAGCAAAGTTTTCATTGCTACCATCAGATGAAATTCTCTCTGCATGTGAGTTCTCTGCATCATTATTTATCTCCAGTGATGATAGCAGCTTGTTTTGTTTTCTGTGAACAATGCAGGAGTGTGAGTATGCCCCATAAAAATTCTCTCACCAATAAAGATGTACTGAATAAGTAATGATCCCTAACGTCAAGGCTTTTTTAGTTTGGTAGGAAAATGGACATTGAATGTATTGACCTGAGTAGTTCTGTTTATGCAGCAAGCCAAACAATGATAGAAGTGATGATAATGAAAGCTTTGATTTATTAAGTGCCTACTAAGCCCCAAATGTAACACCAGATAACATGCTTGCTAGGACATGGGTATTGCTGTATTCATTTAAGATGTGGAATTAAATCTCAGAAAAGCTACATAACTTTTTGGAGGTCACACAGCTGGTAAATAATAGAGAGGAGATTCAAACAGAGACCTGCTTTAATTCTGTATGCTTTCCACTATGCAAAACTGCCTGCAAATATAAACTATAAACCACCATTGAATTATCTACTAGTCTCTTCTCTTCGATCATCAGCACACATAACTGTGAGTTTTTTACTGCTGCAAAACCATTTTTACGAGGATTACTATGGCGCTTATGAAACAATTTTGAGACCATTAAATAAGAGGGACTCAGTCTTGATTTTTTTTTTTTTTTTTTTTTTTTGCCCTGTCTGCAGTGAAGAAAGAATATAGATTTTGTACAGTAGTGCAACTTACAAACATCTATGAGAATCCCTTTTTAAGATTGGGTCTTTGCCCAGGCTGGAGTGCAGTGGCGCAGCCTCCACATCCCTGGTTCAAGTAATTCTTGTGCCTCAGCCTCCTGACTAGCTGGGACTACAGGCATGTGCCACCATGCCTGGCTAATTTTTGTATTTTTAGTAGAGACAGGGTTTTGCCATGTTGGATTGGCTGGTCTGGAACTCCTAAGCTCAGGTGATCCATCTGTCTGGGCCTCCCAAAGTGCTGGGATTACAGGTGTGAGACACTGCGCCCAGCTAGTCTTGATTTTTAAAAGACAGCAGTCATATGTATGGCCTCAGTGAACATTCACTGTCATCAATTCATTTTCTCTTCTCGCGGAAATACGCTCTTGACGTCATGTAGTGCCTGGTTGATGGATAGTGCATTAGACTTCTTTATGATGTATGCTGCAGACCAAGGTCTCAGGGGGGTCATGAGCTTGCATTTCTTGGACTTTTGCTCCTGTTGCTGCCTGATAAATGGTTAATTGCTTCTTAGGTAGGATTGGACTAAATAAAAACAGATTTGCACATGCAATTTCATGGTCAGAGAGTGGAAAACCCAAAAAACAAATAAACAAACCCACCCATTATTCTTTGCACATGGCCTCTAAAACATAGTCCAAGTTTTACCCTTGAATTTCCTTCAAAACCATTCATCTGTCATGTTTCCTCCATTTTTTTCAAAGCTAGGAGCAGCATCCATTTAATCGTATACCCCCTTAGTTCTCACTCGTTCATGCATTCCACCATCATTCACTGAGTTCCTGCTCTGTGATAGGCATCATTCCAGATATAGGGGCATAAAGCCAAATGAAAGATGACTCTCGCCTTCCAGTAACTTTTGGCTTTGTGTTGTATAAACAAAATATTTTGTATTGTAACTACAATGACCATGATATGGATGAAAAGTGGAAATTCATGAAATGGTTAGCTGTCTCCACAATGGTACTGGATAACACACCACTCCCAAACTCAATGGCTGCAACAATAATCATCGACACTTTTTTTTTATGACAGTGTGGTTGGGTGGTGTACGCGTTTGGTAGGGCTGTCATAACAAAATGCCACAGACTGGGTAGCTGAAACAAAAAAAAAATATTTTCTTGTCATTCTGGAAGTTAGAAGCCCAAGATCAAGGTGTGGGAGGCTTGGTTTCTTTTGAGGCCTCACTCCTTGGCTTGCAGATGGTGGTCCCTTTGATGTGTCTTTAGATGGTCTGTGTGCTCAGACATGTCTGTGTCCTGATTTCCTCTTCTTGTGAGGACAACAGTTCTATTGCACCAGGGTCCACATATGTGACGTTGTTTTATTTTAATTGCCCCTGGAAAGGTTCTATTTCCAAATAGGCACATTCTGAGGTCCTGGGGGTTAAGACTTTGACCTATGAATTTTGGTAGGAGAAATAATTCATCCCATAACAGATGGGGTTTAGTTGATTTAAACTGATTCTGGAGGGCTTGGCAGGGCTCACATTTCTCAGTGCTCTGGAGAAGTGGGCTAGCTGGGGCATATTCCTTTCATGGCAGAAGTTGGAAGCTTCCACAAGGGTGAGTGGAAGCACTCAATGTCTCTCAGGCCTTGGCTCAGAACTTATACATCATCACTTCCACCCACGCCCCACTGGCCACCACGAATCCTATGGCCAAACTTGAGTTTAGTGGGACAGAATAAACTCCCCCTCCAGTAGAAGGAAGTGCAAAGTCACAAGACAAAGCCTGTGGACACAGGGAGGCATGGAGAATTGGGAACAGTAATGCGACCTATTCCAAGAGTAGGGTGCATGAATTCAGGCTGGTGTTTCCTTGACATGAAGTGAACCAACTATGCATTTTGCTTCTGAGTATTTAGCATTGAGTAGTTTTGTTCAGGCGCTGAAATGCACAACAGTATACTCATCCCAGAGGCCAAAAAGTTATTTTCTGAAACAAGTGCATGAGCAGTCACATTCGTGGAGTGCAAATGATTACAACCTAGTACCAGTTGTATCCAGTATCGGGAGGCAGAGCCTGCTGTACTGCGGCCGAGGCCCCAGGTCCACTGCATCCATCGCTGCTGCTTTACAGCTGTAGATTCTCTCAGGAGATGCTCCAGGTGATGCCGGAGGTGAGGAAGGACCAGCAGATGTTCACTGACGTGAGACTGACATGAGAGCATGTCAAAGTGGATGTCTCCCGACAAGGAGTCAGTATATTTAGATCAGTGCAATGAGGGAAGGGTGTGGTGAAAGTCATTTAAATGCCCTGGAAGCAATCAAAGTGGAAGGAGCACTGCGAAAAAAGGAGACAGCATCAGTGCATTTGCTGAGCAAGAAAATGAGAATGGCGCCCCCCGGAGGCAGCTCCTGGCTAATTAAACGCACCCATTCATCCAGGTGGCCTGGGCTCTACTAGAGAAAGGAGGAAAGAATTCCTAGACGGGAGATTAGCAGCTGTGGGATTTGCTATCAGACAGGAGAAAGGAAAGTAAAACAGATTGGACCACCTTAGGGAAGGAAAGGAAATTTGTGAAAACAAATTAATTACAGCGACTGAAGTAGAGAGAGAAAAAAACAAAAAAACAAAAAAACAGGGAAATCAACAAAGGCTAGATTAAAATTTCCCAAATTGGCTTTTCTTGTTTCTGTGGGCTATGGTTGTGTTCTCCAGGGCCCATGAGTTTTACAAGGCTTTACCATTTTTATTTCATGGCAAGCTGAAGAATTTGCTGAAGAATATGCTGGGTGACAGATGAATATCTTTTAACTGGGTACTAGTGGGCAGTTTCAGGCCTGCATTTGCATTTCGATTTACTTCATATTTTTGATAACTGGAAGCAAACATTCAAGGACACTGGATGAAAAAGTAATTCATAGCATTTGAAATATGGAGAAAGTGGAGCCACATGGCACGTGGCTGCCCAACACAAAAGAACCAACACATGAAAGTATTGATTGAGGTTATTCTGAACCTGAACGTATACATAAGATTTTGTAATTATTAGCAGCAATTGTAGTGTTAAATATGAAATTAAGATTTTTTTTCTTTAAATGACCACGTAGAAGATGACAATATTTTGTTCTGGGATATGCTATTACATTGTGTGGCCTATCGATAAAATAGATCAGGGTCCGATTTTAGTTCAGTGTTAGAAAAGAAAAATAACAGAACAGTGAGAGCCTCAGGGATAATCTGTCTTGCTTAAAGTCACAAGAAGCAAGTCAATAATCAGCAAAATCAAAAGAGATGTATATATACATCTTTATTCTATTAACCCCATTGTTAGTAATTTGCTCTCAGTAAACACCCTCCATCACAGTAACGATTTTTGAAAAATTGTACTGGGGTTGTAGTTTTACTGGTATTTATTTTGTAAGCTTATTTTGGTTGTAGACCCGTCTAAGAGCTGCATGCACAGGAGTTTTTACTTGTTCAGTGTTTGTACGTGCTTTAAAAACTACAACAAAAACTTATTTAAGAAGATGTTTGAGAATTCCTTTTCCCTATAGAAGTAATTTGTTCACAAGGTTGATGAAAGAAGGTGATAGGAGGTAGGCGATGAAGAAAAGGTTTTCTAGGAAAAGGGTAATGCCTAGTCAAAGGGTTTCCTATGGCTGCTGTAACCATCACTACAAAATTAGTGTTGTAACACAACACAGAGTTAACCTCGTACAATTTTGGAGGCCAGAATTCCACGATCAGTCTCACTGGGCTAAAGTCAATGTGCCAGCCAGCTGGTTCCCTCTGGAGGCTTTAGAGGAGCATCTGTTTCCTTGCTTTTTCCCACTCCTGGAGGCCATCTACATTGCTTGGCTTGTGGCCCCTTCCCCAAATCACTCCGACCTCATGTTTTGCTATCGTATCTCTGATCTCTCCTTTGACCTTCTTACCTCCTGTTTAAAAGGCCCTTGTGATTATATTTAGGGTCCACTTGGCTAATTCAGGATAATCTCCCAATCCAAGATCCTTAATTTAATCACACCTGCAAAGTCTTCTTGGTCATGTAAGGTAATAGTCAGAGTTTTCAGGGATTGGAATGTGAGCACCTTTGGGGACTATTTTTCAGCTTACCTCATGGGGACAGAGTTACATTAAGACCCAGGTTAGAAGAAGGATAGGAAATAGGATTGCAGCAGGGCAGAGGACCTTGCATGGAGTTATGTATCCACTTCGAGTTTGAATCACTTGATAGATGAAACAATGCTTGTAAGACTCTTTAGAAGGAAACATTGAACACAAGGAAAAACTTGGAAAATAAAGTCTTGGAAGAAGAAAATATAAGGGTATTGTAATTTTTCTGAAATGTAGAAACAGCTATGAATGTTGATAATTAGCCATTGTTCTTACAACTGCTGGATGGTAGTAACCAACTATTGTTACATAATCACAACAATATTCATTTAGATTTTAGAGACAGATTTCTGGTTTAATTCTTCTTCTTCTTATGTTTTATTTTTCAGTTGATTTTAGAGATGAGGGGTCTCACTGTGTTGCCCAGTCTGGCCTCAAACTACCTAGGCTCAAGGGTTCCTTCTGCCTCAGCCTCCCAAATAGCTGGGACTATAAGTGTGTGCTACTGTACTGGTCCCTTCTGATTTCTTGATTGAATTGAAGTTATTAGAAACTATAGGAAAATTGCTATAGACTGAATGTTTTGAGTCCCATCAAAATTCATACTGAAATCTTAGCCCCCAGGGTTATGGACTAGGAAGTGGAGTACTTAGATCATGAAAGTGGAGCCCCCATGAATGGTATTAGTGCCCTCATAAGGGATGAAAGAGTCCTCCCCTGCCGTCATGTGAGGTTACAGTGAGAAGGTGGGCTCTTACCAGACACTGAATTTGCCAGTGCTTTGATCTTAGATTTTTTAGCCTTCAGAACTATGAGAAATAAATTTTTGTTTGTAAACAACCCAGTCTACAGGAGTTTGTTGTAACAACCTTAACAGGCTGAAACAAACAGATTACTAAAAATATTTTGGAACCTTCTGGAAAATTTTAGTACTCTCGACACTATACCATTGAAGGTCATAGGAGACTGTCAGGAGAGGTACAGTTCAGGATGAATTTAGAAGTTTCCAAATGCCATAAGCCATAGGTGGCCTTATTTGTAGTTCTCATCTCCCTACCTCTCCATGAATTTGTTCTTAACCTTTCTGGTTGTTCAGCCAACTTGGAAGAACTTTCTGCCCAACAGTGAGTGGGTGTGTGTTCTAGGAGGCCAAGTTACAGAATTCTGCCAAGAGCCAGTTGAAGCTCGGATAGTCATGTCCATATTCACAGTAACATAATGGGGCAGGCTGGGTGCAGTGGCTCACACCTGTAATCTCAGCATTTTGGAAGGCCAAGGTGGGCAGATCACCTGAGGTCAGGAGTTCCAAGACCAGCCTGACCAACATGGTGAAACTCCATCTCTACTAAAAATACAAAAATTAGCTGGGCATGGTGGCACACACCTGTAATCCCAGCTACTCAGGAGGCTGAGGTAAGAGAATTGCTTGAACCTGGGAGGCGGGGGTTGCAGTGAGCTGAGATTGTGCCACTGCACTCCAGCCTGGGCAACAGAGCAAGACTTCCTTTCAAACAAATAATAATAATAATGGGGTAGAGTCACTGAGCTTCTCCTTCACTGTGAATAGCAGCCTCCTGGAGTAAGGAGCCCATCAGCACTGCTACATGCCCGAGAGCTGACTGCATGCAGCTTCCACACAGGGCCAGCTTCATGCATGTGTGACTTGTGCAATCTCACAGGGCCCATGTGCTTAGCTTTCATGTTCTGCTGAGGTGATGTCTTGAAAATCTTAATAACTTGAACAAGAAGACCTGTGTCTTCAGTCTGCACTGGCCCTGCAAATTCTGTCACTGGTCCTGCCCCATAACCTCACACAGTATCATTGCAAGTGGCCTCTGTAGAGTCAAGCCTGTCCAAATTGAAATAGAATTAATCCATCTACAAATCATCATTAATTCTGTTACACTGGTAACAGAAACAGCAATGACAACCATCAGTAGGTGCCCAATCACAGTCATCACCTTGTGCTAAATTATGACATCAAGAACTACTAGGCAATAGTTTCTTTTTCTCTCACAGGAACCCAGCAAAGTCCATGTTACTACTATTTTGTAGAACAGAAAACAATCCTGACTGCGAGAAATCTTGCCCAATCTGTTACAGAGCAAGTGTGTGGCAGAGCCAAAAATCAGGCAGAAATGTGTGGCTCTAAAGTTCATGCTTCACCAAAATTAACTATCTTCCCTGACAGTTCCCTGACAGGCACTGTATTTTAGGAAGGGCAATTGCCTTCTTGGCAATTTTCATCAGGGAACTCACTTTACCTTGGGACATATCCAACTGCCAGAAAGTTCTTACTCATTCTGAAATATAGAGAAAGCTTTGCACACAGTGATACTCATCATGGTATTGTTTAAATATTTAAAACATTTGGAAGCAGCATAAATAGCCAACAATACATTGTCAGCTAAGGGAACCAAGTTACATAGACAAAGTGAACTGTTTTATAGTTGTATACGTTGCATTTATAAAGATTTTAATAGTATCAAAAATAATTTTTTGTGATATAAATTATGACAATATTGTTTCTTGTCATTCTGTGAAAAGTGGATAGAGAAAAGGCTTGGAAATATGCTAAGATTTTAATGTAGTTTATTTCAGGATTAAGGGTAGCTGTGATTTTCTGCACTTTCCAAATATTCTACTGTCCATGCAAATTCTATTTATAACTAAAAAAGGTGGATGGAAAATATGTTATGTTATTGATACCATAAATAATCCTTGAGCACCTAGGATGTGTTAGGTACTATGCTTGGGACCAGCAGCAAATAAGACAAAGTCCTTGCCTTCATTTTGCTTATATTCTAGAATTGTTATTTTGATGAAACCTGTTATCATCATGTAAACATCCACGTCAAGCTAGTGGACACTACTGGACTCACAGGCAACCAAAACTTCTTTTTAAAAATAAACTGTTAAGTTAATCTTATCCTTGGAAAGTTGATTTTGTTTCATCAGAAAAGCTCAGTGTCTTGAGATGTCTGTATGTCAGGAGTTTTAATTCTGACCAAAAGTATACTAGTTGTCCTTTCTAGCTTTGAGACCCTTGCGAATTATTCAAGCATATTTTCTCTGGCTTTATTTGGGCTAACACTGGGGGTATTGACAGAATAGCACCAAGTCTGGGGCTCATACCTCAAAGTCCCACATTCAAGTCCCTGATGCTTGAATACATTGCAGGTATGTCTGCGCCAACAATGGATTCATCTACTGTATATATCTACTAGGGACTCATGAAATATTTTTTCTGGAAGCCTTATTTACAGTAAGAGATGTTGTACTTATGGGATTCTCCTATGAACCAGTTTAGCAACTCTATCAAAGAAGGAAATGAGGTCTGATCGGCCTCTCTTGTTCTTTCCCATGCCGTTTCTTAGAGTCTGCTGCCTGTGTGCAAAATGTTTTCTGAATAGCCACAAACCATCTGTTAAATAATTCGTTGTAGGGTTTCCCTGGTGAGTAATATTAAGTTCATCTGACTACGGTTGGGATTTGCTTTTTTGTAAATCTGAACAATATTTTCCCATAACAAAGTCCTTGATGGGCTGAGTGGAGAATCACAAATACCTTGATAGGTGGTCCTTGAGATGGAAAATCGTCTCTAATCCTGACTAGCCTGAAGACCATAGAAGTGTCTTGGCCTCTCTGTTGTCCTGAAGGCCCTCAGAGAGAGGTGAACTCTGTTAATTAAACACTCTTCATCTAAAACAAAGCATGCCAGCACAGGGAGATTTCAGAAGGACCATAAATGTGAATTTTATTTTGCATTTAAAAAGCCATGCTTTATCCAATTGACATGTTGGAAAAAAGATTGATAGGGGGAACTTCTTAAGAACACGAGAGGGGCTGGTAATTTGCATATTAATTTATGTACCCAAAATGAATGCAGACAGCCATAAAATGCACTTGTAATAATTATACTACCATTGAACTGTGGGCTTTTAATTAAATGGAATGTTTTTATCTTGTGTTTCACGTTAACCATGTTGCTATGGATGTCAAGCTGTTCTTGCAAATCAAAGCGGTGGCGATGCCTGATCCTAGGCTTTCATCACTCCCAGCCGAAGTGGCTTGCATTCCAGGGCTGTGGCAGCTGGGTCTGGTGCTCAGGGACAGCTCTGGGCATCTCTGCTTTGTGCATCTTTAAAGGAGGGCAGTGGAGACCCAGCACTGTCACACTGGCCCTGAACAGGCGTGACAAACCCAGGCTTTGGAAATGAGAAAGGAACTATCCTTGCAACCTGTGAACCTTTTAGGTAAATCAGAAAATGAAACCTGGGTGTGCTTCTTGAGACGTGTTTCCACTGCTTTTCGATGCTGTTATTTTGATCGCCATTTCCATTGTGAGGATATTAGTGTTTAAGACAGAAGCTACATGATCCAAATGATCATTTGCATACTTTTTGACGCAGTAGCAAGAATGCTCTCCCTACTTCCCTCCTTTTTTTCCCTCCAAAAAAGCTGTTAAATGGAGCCACTCGTGACTGGTGTAAATGATTGCCATTGTGTTTTGATGACCTGGGCTGGACAGACTTCACTTCGCATTTTGTAATCCGAATTGCATGGTACTGGTTCATTATCTTCATGGCAGTTGCAGGGACTGGGCACATCCAAGGCATTGTCAACCAGCTCTGTCTTCCAGAAGGGGCTCAGAGCTCTAGGTTAGGGGGTGGAGAATGTCTTTGTTGATGGAAAATGAGTAGTGTACAGGCACTATTCATATGTCCAAGGGAATTAACAAGGGAGAGTGACATCAGATATATGCAAGGCATTATTGTTCACTGTGACTTCTGCTACAACTTGCATACTCAGGGACTTTTTATAGTGGCTCTGCACCATATCCATCTCTTTGGGTCACAAGTAACAAAAACAAGTTCATTATTAGGGACACAAGTAGATGTGTTTTATGCAACTTAAGGGCAGGGATGGCACTGGGATTCAGAAATGATCGTTAAAGAAACTGGATATTTGATAAAAACCCAAGGAATGTTCTGCCCGTCTCTTGGCCTCTCTTTCCCTCTGTGGTGAGTGCTTGTTCTTTTTTCTTGGCAGAATGGCTTTCCCCGCTTACTGAGACCTCCCAAGTGCAGATCCAGCCTCACAGTATGTCTCTGTCCCGGTCACTCTTTCACTTCCTCAATTTCAAATTCCAGAGATGGGACCCTGGCCCAGCCTCGATCTATTGCCTATAGCCGCTGGTTCAATCAACTGCAGTCTTGGGGGCCACGGTGGCAGAGAAGATTTTTGTATTTGTGTATGTGTGTTTGTGTGTGCATGTGTGCGTTTGAGTGAGTGTGCATGCATCTGTGCGTGGAGCAGGGCAGGCTGGCAAGTAAGACTATGGATAGGTGAGGACGGTTAATGACACACCAGGTGTCCTTGTCTGCATGCCTCTAGTGCTTCTTAATTTGACACATTCAACTGACTTCATTTAGGAATTTTCCTAATACATTAGATGATCATGAAAACCAGGATTATCATGGTGAGGTCTTGCCAATTCATATCTTTTTAGAGCTAAGAGAGAACTAAGTATATTATACGTTCTTCAAATATGTCACTTAGAAGAGCATTAATGTGACCACAGTCTGGTACCCAGAGTTGACAAGTGAGGAGGGAACACAAAGGGGTAGTGACCTCTCAGGCTCAGTCCAAGATGCTTCCGAGAGCTAGATCAATGCAAACACACCATTTCTCCCTACATAAAAGAGAGATCTGGTCAGAGAGCACTCTGAAATAATGCCCATCATATACTGAGCAGTATGCATAGAGTTTGATTATAGCTATAGTGAAAACATAGAAAGCAGGGCCACAGGTTTTATCTGTGATTCTGCAGTCTCCTAAGTTTTCGTTTCTGCTTTGTCCTATTTCAACTTTTCCTATCCCTCTTTTTCAGCATCCCAAGTTGTTCTGAGATGAGGACCTGTATTTTATGGCTTTTGTACCATATTTGCCTGAAATCCTTAAAAGATGTAAACTTTTTTTTTAAGCTGTGAAATTAGAAGCTGAAGAAGGGAATAGCTGTGACCGTGAAGTTTTAATTACTGCTATTATGGCATGAATTGTCAGGGAATAATCAAAACATAACATTTCTGGCTAACCCAAGACCCAAGGTAAATAAGAAGCCACAATGGTGCCTGGATTCAAGGAAGTTGGAGTTATTCTGTCACCTTTGTCGTTATAAATCCTGAGTGACATTATCATGGACAGTGCAGAGGCCTCAACCAGGAAGCTAATAGCCAATGGGTGGATGAGGACATGGCGGCAAGGTGGCGGGACAGATGATCTCCTTTATTCAGACTGTGTTGGTGTCTTTGAAGGGAGATACCAGCATCCTCCATGTAAGTTTTTGATTAGCCGGAAAATAAGATAAAAAGAGGCAGCAGTGAGAAAACGGATCACGCTTGTCACCGGTGATATTTTAAAAAACTGGGAATTTGATAAAAACCCAAGGAATGTTCTGCCCATCTCTTGGCTTCTCTTTCCCTCTGTGGTGAGTGCTTCATGCCTTCTCTTGGCAGAATGGCTTTCCCTGCTGCTCTGCCCCTCAGGGCAAGCAGAGCAGAGACCACTGAGACCTCCCAAGTGCTGACCCAGCCTCCCAGTGTGTCTCTGTCCTGTCACTCGTTCACTTCCTGTGGGTAGGGGGACTGAAATATGTGAGCCCATGTGGGTAGGCTGCCTTTTTCCTCCTCAGTACACTTTGGAAGAGGCTTCTGGGAGCAAGCGGAGTCTGCAGGTGTCCATAATTACGTAGATGGCTGTTTCCACGGGTCCAGTGGAGAAGAAGAGAAAGGGAGCAGATCCCACCCTCCTCTAATGATCATCTTTTTTGTTACCCAGGCTGGAGAGTAATGGCACAATCTCGATTCACAGCACTCTCTACCGCCCCAGTTCAAGTGATTCTTTTGCCTCAGCCTCCCAAGTAACTGGGACTAAAGGCATATGCCACCACACCTGGCTAATTTTTGTAGAGACGGGGTTTCGCCATGTTGGCAAGGCTGGTCTCGAACTCCTGACCTCAGGTGATCCACCAGCCTCAGCCTCCCAAAGTCCTGGGATTACAAATATGAGTTACCATGCTCAGCATGATGAGAATCTTTAATAGCTTAGCTTCACACAGTGGAGAATTTGAACCAAACCAACCAGGCAAGTTATTCTACCTGCCTGAGGAGGACCTGGTGGTAAAGTGGAGGCCAGGAGTGTCTGGGGTATTTTCCTCACAAAAATCAGTAGCAGGAAAACAGTACAGTAGCCACGGCTTTGATCCTCTGCTTATGCCCAGCACAGTGCCTGGCACTCAGAAAGGATGAATGGAGAAACTTACAAAGTCCCATCCCTGAAAAATAACAGGCACCCATAAACACTCATTGAGTCCATAAATGCTTAAATGCTTTAAGCAACAAATTGACCCTGAAGATAATTGTAAAATAGTATAGTAATGATTTGATTCTGACCACATGCCACGACGTCCTTTCAGAACTCTCAAGAAAGGCAACCCACAGATCCTCGCCCTCAGTACTGGGGACATGGATTTTGTCTCTGAGATGCTGATTTTTCAGGCTCTGTCAGGCAAGCACCAGCTATTTGTCTGTGCAGGTCCTGAGAATGACCCGTCTGCATCAGAGGGGCCAAGTGCTGCTGGAATGGGGTGTGCTTGAGGGCAGCGACCATTCAAGGACTGGGTGAGCTCAGCTATTTTTTTCTCTAGTCCCTAAATCCTAATTAACCACATGTAGAGTCACCATCCAATGACCAATACCATGGCTGCTGATGTTTGAGAATCTTTTCTGCTCCCCAGGCTGGAGTGTGATGGTGCAATCTTGACTCACTGCAGCCTCCACCTCCCTAGTTCACCCAAAGTGGATTCTGTAGTTATCTTGAATAGGAGCAGGCATTTGATACAACTAATTGGCATTAATTTGGTGACTGAGCTAGCTGTGATTAAATATTTTAGTTTTAATGCAGCGTATTGCAAAGACAGAGACTTCTCTTTCATCCACTTCAGTACGAGTTTAGGTTTCCTCATTTCTTAAAGCTATTTAGCACATATATGGGAACAATATTTCTAAGAGTGTAAATTTTGGCACATCACATATTTTCCTTCCTCAGTCTCTGGGCAAAACTTTCTGATAGGTAAATGAGACATACCTTTAGCAGTTATGATTCTTTAGCGCAGATCACTTATACAACCACCTTCTGAAGTGGGTCCAGTTAGTTTTTTGTTTCAGTGCAGGTACTCTGCATTAGATGGGCGGTGCCCACTGCACTCCTGGCCACATTGGACGAAGTAGCCATGTAGCCCAGTCACTTCTGAAGTGGAGCCACTTCCTTTGCCCAAGACAGTCCCTCCAGACTCAGGGTGAAGTTAAATTACCCTGCTTGTCTCATCACGGAAGGCGAATGGAGAGCAGCTCAATGCAGCATGGGTTCCACTGGAGTCTGTGGAGCCTCAGGGGATGCTGAACCATTTTCCCATTTGCCTGCGACTTCTGCCGTGTCTTTGAGAGGCAGGAAAACTCAGGTCTGAGGTGACTGTCCTGCTGATGGGGCAGTTTATCTTTCTACCTCAGTTTACTGGGTATGTTTACAATAAGCTGATATGGGTTGAATTGTGTCCCCCAAAAGATATGCTGAAGCTCTAACCCCCACCCCGCTGGTACCTCAGAATGTGACTTCATCTGGGACAGATGTAATAAGCTATGATGAGGTCATACTCACTGTAGGGTGGACCCTGCTCCACTACGACTGGTGTCTTTATAAGAAGATGGCCCCATAAAGACAGAGACACACAGGGAGAAGGCAAGGGGGTGACAAAGGCAGGGATTGGAGTGTTGCAGCTGCGAGCCTGGGGTTGCTGAGAGCTGCCACCTCCAGAAGCTGGGAGAGTCAAGGATGCCCCTGTTCAGTCTCGGGAGGCATCACCCTGCTGACACCTGGATCTCTGACTTCCAGCACCCTGAGTTGTAAGAGAGTGAGTTTCCATTGCTGTCAGCCACCTAATTTGTGGTGCTTCATTATGGTGCCATAGCAAAGGAATGCAGAAGTGTTCAGCCCTGTAAAGCGACCTCTGCAGCCTTTTCCTTGAGACCTGCAGAGGTCACTTCACAGGACTGAGTGCATCTGTATCAGTTTGTTAGGGATGTTATAACAAAGTCCCTGAAACTGGGTGGCTTAAACCACAGTAATTTATTTTCTCATAATTCTGGAGGCCAGAAGGCCAAGATCCAGGTGTCAGCAGGGTTGGCTGCTTCTTGGCTTGTGGATGGCCATCTTCTCCTGTGTGTTCACGTGGTCCTCCCTCTGTCTGTTTCTGTGTTGTAATCTCTTCTTAGAAGGATGCCAGTCCTGTTGGATTAGGATCTACCCCAGTGACCTCATTTTACCTCAGTTCTCTCTGTAAGAAGCCTGTCTCCAAACAAAGTGATGTCCTGAGTTACTGCGAGTAAGGACTTCAACATGCGAATGTTGGGGTGACACATTTCAGCCCTAGCAGTCCCCTGACTAGTATGTATTTGTTGAGGAAATGAACCGTGTTTCATGCAATTGGGTACCTGCAGAACCTCATGTAGAACGAAAGTCAGTGTTCAAAACCTTTGCTTCCTAAGGGAAAAACAAAAATAAGGACAAATCTGGTTTCTGCTTCTGTGCTCACTATACATAGGCTCTCAGTCCCACAGTGAAATCCAGGGGCCATGGTGAAATGTGTATATGGGAAGACAAGGGTAGTGGTGGGGGGGACCAGGCAGGCACACCAGATGGGAATAGGTGCACTGGCATAGAGTGATCATAGTCATGACATACGGCTTTTTGTTGTTCGTGTAATACTCATAACTATTAGAGTTGTAAAATGGAAATTTGTCCACGTACGTAATTCTTGTTTTGTAATCAAGACCACGAACTGATAGAAAGCAAGGGGAGAAGATATGATCTCTGCCTGGGAGTTCCTGTCTTTCTCTGCTGTTTCCAAACAGCTCCAGCTGTCTGCTGTGCAAAGCTGGATTTCAGCTTCTCTCTCTTGCTTTCTTCTGCCCACCTTGTTGCTGGGTGTCCCATTCCAGCCAGCTGCACAGAGGTGCTGGGCCAGCCTGTGGCTACTTTATTCTTAGAAGAGCAACTACTTACAAATATGAATTCATTTTCCCCAAAATGGGTAAGTAGTAGCAGATGTAGTTGAACTATAAAAATATGTTGACGCCGACATGAGGGAAGTGAATCTTTTATTCTTTTTCTTTAATTTTTTAAAAATAAATTTCATTGTGTATATTTAAGGTCTACAGCATATTATAGGATACATATAGATAGTAAAACAGTTACTATATTGAAGCAAATTAACATTCTATTCTCTTAGTTACTGTGTTATTTTTTTGTGTGTGGCAAAAGCAGCTAAAATTCACTCATTTAGCATGAGTCCCATCTCTAGCACAATTCCGTTACCTATAGTTCTCATGTTGTGCATTGGATCCTTAGACTTGTGACTTGCTTGTCCAACATATCTGCTGTTTCAAATCCTCTGATGTAACATCTCCCCATTTCTTCCCCTTCCTCCATCCCTTGCTCCTGGTAGCCACTGTTTTGCCTTCTATCCCTGAATATTTGATTTTTTGTGTGTACTCTAAGTGAGATGATGCAATATTTTCTTTCAAAGTCTGGCTTATTTCACTTAATGTCCTTCAGCCTCATCCGTGTTACTGCAAATGGCAAGACTTTGTTCTTTTTCAGGGATGAATAATATTCCATCATATGTAGGTAATACAGGTTCTTTATCCATTTGTCCACTGATGGATGCTTACATTGTTTCCGTATATTGGCTATTGTGAAGAAGGTTGCAGTGAATGTGGGGGAGTGCAGATGATGTCTTTATGAGGTGGTGATTTCATTTCCCTTGGGTATATTCCCAGAGAGGAATTGCTGGGCCATATGGTAGTTCTATTTTTGATTTGTGTAGAAACCCTCATATTGTTTTCCATAATGACTATACCAACCTGCATTCCCACCAATAGAATACAAGAGCTCCCTTTTCCCCACACCTTTGCCAACATTTTTTTTTTTTGACTTTTTGAAAATAGACATCCAGTGTTGTATCTCACAGTGGTTTTGATTTGCATTTTCTTGGTGATTAATAATAGTGAGGTCTGGGTATGATAGCTCACGCCTGTAATGCCAGCACTTTGGGTGGCTGAGGCAGGTGGATCACCTGAGGTCAGGAGTGTGAGACTAGCCTGGCCAACATGGTGAAACACCGTTCCTGCTAAATATATAAAATTAGCTGGGCGTGGTGTTGGGCACCTGTAATCCTAGCTACTCGGGAGGATGAGGCAGGAGAATCGCTTGAACCCGGGAGGTGGAGGTTGCAGTGAGCCAAGATTGTGCCATTGCACTCCAGCCTGGGCAGCAAGAGTGAAACTCCATCTCAAAAAACATACATACATACACACACACACACACACACACACACACACACACACACACACACACACAAAATAGAACCATTTCACATACCTATTGATTATTTTTCTGTCTCATTTGAAGAAAAGAAATGTCTATTCAGGTCTGTTGCCTATTTTAAAATTTGGTTATTTTCCCACTATTGAGTTGTATAAGTTCTTTATGAATTTTGGATATTAACTTCTTACACATATCTTTTACAAATATTTTCCCCCAATTTGTAGGCTGCTGTTTAATTTTGCTGATTGTTTCCTTTGCTGTGTGGCAGCTTGTTAGTTTGATGTAGTCCCATTTATT
>NW_016107627.1:2106667-2114871 GCF_001604975.1 Cebus imitator
ATATATATATATATATATATATATATATATATATATATATATATATATATATATTTATTTATTTTTGCTTGAGTGGCCTAAGCTTTTGATATGATAGCCAAAAAATCACTGTCAAGGCCAATATCTAGAAGACTTTCTCCTATATTCTCTTCCAGGAGTTTTATAATTTCTGGTTTTATATTTAGGTCTTTTATCTTTTTCGGCTTGATTTTTATGTATTGTATAAAGGTCGTTTTATTCTTTTGCATTTGGAAATCCAGTTTTCTCAGCGCTATTTATCAAAGAGACTCTTCTTTCCTCATTGTGTCCTCTTGGTGCCTTTGCCATAAATTGATTGACTGTATATGCTAGAATTTATTACTGGACTCTGTTCTGTTTACTGGACTGTATGTCACTACCATACTATTTTGATAACAATAGCTTTGCTATTTTATGATTTTATTTTATTTTATTTTTGAGACAGGGTCTCACACTGTCACCAAGGTTGGAGTGCATTGGCATAATCTTGGCTCACTGCAGACTTGACCTCCTTGACTTAAGTGATCCTTCCACCTCAGTCTCCTGAGTAGTTGTGACTACAGAATTGCATCACTATGCCCAACTAAGTTTGTTTTAATTTTTGGAGAGACAAGGTCTCACAATGTTGGGATTGTTTTTCCTGTTTCTACAAAGAATGCCATTGGTATATTGATAGGGATTGTGTGGAATCTGTGTATTGCTTTGGGTGGAATGGACATTTTAACAGTATTAACTCTTCCATGAACATGGGCGATCTTTCCATTTATTTGTATCTTCTTCAATTTCTTTCACTAGTGTTTTGTAGTTTTCAATTTACAGTTTTTTCACCTCCTTGGTTTAATGTATTCCTAGATTTTTAAAAATGCTATCATAAATGGGACAGTTTTCTTGATTTCATTTTCAGTTAGATTGTTATTTGTATATAAAAATGCTACTGATTTTTGTATGTTGATGTTGTAACCTGAAACTTTACTGAATTCATTTATTATTTCTAACTTTCTTTCATGTGTGTGGACTCTTTGGTTTTTCTTACTGGTAGGATCATGTCATCTGCAAATAAAGATCATTTTACTTTTATTTATTTTACCTGTTTGATTGATCTTGCTAGTACTTCTAGAAGTGGCAAGAATGGGCATCTTTGCCTTGTACTGTATCACAGTTAAATTGAAGAAGACCCCAGTGTGTGATATTCCCTTCCCTGTGTCCATGTGTTCTCATTGTTCAACACCCGCCTATGAGTGAGAAGATGCGGTGTTTGATTTTCTGTTCTTGTGTCAGTTTGCTGAGAATGATGGTTTCCAGATTTACCCATGTCCCTACAAAGGACACAAACTCATCATTTTTTTATGGCTGCATAGTATTCCGTGGTGTTTATGTGCCACATTTTATTATCCTATTCTCTTCTGGCTTGCAAGGTGACTGCTGAGAAATACTGATACTCTGACAGAGATTTTCTTATATGTGATTTGGCACTTTTCTCTTGCTGCTTTAAACTTTTTCTCATTTCTTTAACTATTGACAGTTTGATTATAATGTGCCTCAGAGAAGACCTCTTTGGGTTAAATCTATTTGAGAAACTTTGAGCTTCAAGGATCTGGATGTCCATATCTCTTCAAGACTTGGGAACTTTCCAGGAATTATTTCATTACATAAGCTTTCTATTGCTTTCTCTATTTCCTCTCCTTCTGAAAATTCCATGTGAATATTTGTTTACTTAATGGTATCCCATAAGTTCTGTAGTCTATTTCCACTCTCTCATTCTTTTTTTTGTTTTTCCTCTGACTAATTTTAAAATATGTATCTTGTAGTTCACAGATTCTTTCTTCTATTTGATCCAGTCTGCTGTTAAAGCTGTCAAATGAATTTTTTATTTCATTGATTGAATTCTTCAGATCCAAGGCTTCTGTTTGGTTCTTTTTTGATATCTATTCCTTTTTGAATTTCTCATTCAGAGTATTATTGTTTTCCTAATTTCATTGAATTGTCTATTTGCATTCTCTTATATTTCGGTGAGTTTCCTTAAGATTAATTATTTTTAAGGCAACTCATAAATTTCCAATTCTTTGTGCTCAGTTATCAAATAATTACTATGTTCCTTTTGTGGTGTCATGTTTTCTCGCTTTTTCGTGTTTCTTGTATTTCTGCATTTATGTTTGTGTACCTGGTGGTGCATCTCTTCCAGACTTTGCAGAGTGGCTTTCACCACTCCGTAGGGGAAGACTTTCACCTGCAGATGGGCCTGAGCATACTGGTTGAGCAGAATGTGGTGACTCTATTTCACTGTGAGCGTAATGCTAGAAGAAGCTCTATGAAGCTTCTTCAGCTGTGATCAATGTTAGCAATGACACCAGGTGCCTTACTGGCCTAGGCCACAGGAGTTTGTGGCAGTAATGGTGGCTGCATAGGTTATCAGGGCAAAGGCTTTAGGGATCCTAGTTATTGCCTTTTTCAAAGACAATATCCCGTTACTGTCATCTTTCTCAAAGTGAAGAGGCTTAGCTGAGGGTATTTCTCTTAGTATTGGGTCTGACACAGCTCACAGGCAGCCACAGTGTCACTGGGATCCAAGACTCAGGCGCTCAGAGGGGCTGTGGAGCTGGTTTTTGGGCTGAGGGTCTTGAAAAACCACTATAGCACTTGGGATATGAGGCACAGATTCACTCTCCAAGGCACAAGTGAATATAGTTCTTTCACTAAGCCATGGTCTGTTGCTCTGAGGCACACCCCAGCATCTCAGGTCCAGGGGGATATAATTGTGCTTCTAACCCTAAGGGCAGGGTATAGCACTGACATGGCTCCACGAAATAAGGGGTACTATGGAGGCTTGGACCATGAGGAAAAGGGCACAGCTGCAATTTGGGATCCACGGCCACCAGAAACAGTGACAGCTTGTGTTCTGGGGTATATGATAAGATATTTCTGGATCCTCATACAGCAGTATCCCAGGCTCTGTGAGGTCAAGTATAGCAGAAGGAAGGACCTAGGAATGGCAGGATGCCACCGTGGCTTGGGCTCTAGGAGGCAGAGAGCAGCACAGTGATGGCTCCATTCCTCAGAGAGGCAGAGAGCCTCAGCAACTTGGACTATAAGGGGCTACTCCAGTTCTAGGTAGGTGGAGCTCTGTGGCTATTTGGAGGATGGAGTGGTACAACTCAGCTAAGGCTCTGATTCCCTGAGACTGGAGGCATTGTGTCTACTTGGCTTTAAAAAGTGAAGCTCCCTGGGTCAGTGAGCCTCTGGATCCCTGTGGGTAGACATGGCATCAGCTGTGGTTCTCGGAGGTGCGGCTGCTGGTATGCTGGAGACTTAGAATCCCTGGAGGTAGAATGTTGCTTCACCTGTGGCATGAAGTAGGGGTGAGGGTAGGGGTGCAAGACAGCTCCACTTTCTGGAAGGCCTGAGGTCCCTGAGGGTGGGGTGCCTCAGCTGTGGTGCCAGGGGGTATGACTGTTCTGGTAGTTTGAGGCTCCAGGCCCCCAGTGGTGAAGCACCACTTCTGCTTAGCCTTAAGGGGAGGGTGCACCACTGACTAGGATGTCGAGGATGTAGCAGCTCTTCAGTGGCTTGATTTTAGGGAATAAAGTGTAGCAGCAGCTCTGCTTGGGATGGCACCAAGTGGGTATGGTGCACTGGTGACTGAGCCTGAGGGATGGAGGAATTCAGTGGCTACTCACCCCCAGAGCAGGGTGCACTGTAGTGTGTCTCTAGTTCCAAGATGGCACAGTATAATAGCAGCATGGGCCATGGTCAAAGTGTGGGGAAGAGTGTCAGCCCTTCTCTGTGGGTGGACTCCAGAGAGCTTTCTCAGTGGGGCTCTGAGCCTGTGAGAACTGCAGGAGTCTCCATTAGCAAAAAGTGCAGGTGTCTACAGTGGTGATGGGGGCTGCTAGGGTCCTCTTGCTGACCTTTCCCCTGCAGGAAGGAGTCATTTGGGGGCTGGGGTGGTGGAGGTGAGGTGCTTCCTTTGTTATGTGGCTACCATATGATTCTGTGCTCTGTAGGATTTTTGCTGCTTCTTTGCTCTTCTCCTGTGCTCTTCTTTAGTTATTTGTTGAAATGGAGTTATTTATTGTTTTGGATTTTTTTTGGCTGGAGGGATTGGTGGTGGAGAGTAATAGGAGCTTCTAGTTGACTATCTTGCTGACATTCTGTCCTGAATCCTTTATTCTTTGGAAGTTTTTCAAGTATGCGTCTAGCATTCAACATAGTGAGAGCCCACAATGTGCCAGATCCACAGTCAGGCACCATACATCTAGGTTTCCTTCTTATAGTGTAGTACCAACTCTTCCCTTTACTTGGTTTTACAGGTCTTTGTAAACTCTTAAGTGAATGCTTCTCGAACTTCTCTGTGAATGAGATTTCCACAGGTTGCTTATTAAAGATTTGGATTACTTATTCTTTATTCCTGGAGAGTCTGAGTCAATGGGTCTTGTGTGGAGCCTAGGAATTTGAATTTTTAGCACATACTCCAGGAGATCCCCATACACGTGGTCCATGGACAAATACCCTTTGAGAATGCTATGGTGGAGCTGGAAGTACAGGTGAGGGAGTGTCCTGACCTTAGCCATATTAGCACATTGCTCTTAACACTGAAGTTGAGCAGCCCATGGAAAATGAGTTTGTTTGGGGCAGGACCTACAGGGTGTGTCCATAGGAATGGAGTATGTGTGCATGGATTGGGGAGAGGGGGCTGTGGGGAAAATGAAAGGGACCTCCTACAGCCGGGATCTGCCCTTCCTGCCTCTCTTTTCCCTGAGAAGTCTTGGGTTCCAATAGCCAGGTCTCGCATTCTCCCTGTCCTGGCTTTGCTTTACTCGATGCAGCTCACTAGAGCTCAGAATTAAATTGTTTAATTTCTTAGTGGAATTTGATTTTGAGCTTGTGAAAATATAATCAAGTTGCCTGGCCCTTTGACTTGGGCCTCACAGCAGCTTCTTACCAGTTTAGACTACCTTGTCAGTGGTAAGATTCGAGCTGTCCTTGGAATTCCCAGGAAGAGTTTTTCTTTGCTGTTCTGAGAAACAATAGTTTTCACACTCATTATTTCCAGCCTAATTTAAAATGTTTGTTGCTGAGGGAAATGGCCTTTGCTGGTGCTGGGAGGTCTTTTGCTAAGATCTGAGACTTCTGTGTTTATAGAATAAATATTCTAGCATGGACAGACAGTTATTTTTATCCCATTCCTATGTTGAAAACTAAATGGGAAATAAACCCATGAAGACTAAATAGGGGACGGCACCACCTATGGCAACCCATTTCAGCACATAAATTTGTTTTCTTTTACCTTCAACATAAAAATCCTTTGTAAGCCTCCCTTGGTAGTATCCAAAATTGCATGTCTGATCTTTTATGTACCAATCGCTCCTGAAAATATCCCCGCAATTTCAATGCTGTCTCGAGCAGTTACTGTCGATATTCTATGTAAAGGACTAATGGAGGAAGAGGAATAAATATTATGGCAATTATTACTATAAGCTTTTATTTTAAGCTGCAAAGCCCAAGATTTCTATGGCGATATAAGTACATCAAACTGTATTTTTTATGGTCACATCTAAACTGGTCAATAATAACGTATCAATAAACTTCAATTACACTCAAGAAAATACTAAAAGTGAATCTCTAGTGATGCTCAATAAAGTCTACAGGAGCATTAGAGTTATATAGAGCAGTGACATCCATCTGGTATTTTTCAGTGACTTCTAGTCAATTACTACATTTCATCCTGTGTAATCCTCTTTTATCTTCAGTTCCTGCTGGCGTGGTAATTCTCACTCTGCTACATCTGTGGCTTTACTGTGAATTTTTATCGCCTAGGAGTCAGTGCATCCCTTCCTGCCCCGGGATGTTGTTGAACTGTATCTGCAGAAGATTTAATTGCAATGTAGAGACACATAGGAAATATATAAAGTGACTGGCAACATCGCTAAAAAATGGGCATGCTTTGAAATAAAATGTTGCCTTTCAGTCAAGTATGGATTCCATGAACCTTTGGACCCAGAGTTTGCAGGGTTGTTTTTAAAGGGTAAAAAAGTAAACAAAGAAAACAAAAACAAAGAAGCAAAATCAACCCTGCCTGATGGTGATCTTTTGGAGAGGAGATTTTGTATACAGTTTATATACATATTACATTTGCATAAATGTTTTATGCATATTTGAAAATATACATGTGTATAAGTAGTATATATTGTACACTTGTATTCATGTTATAAAATATATTTTATATTTTGCCAAGTCGAATGTATTTTTTTTTTTAAATACAGGCTTTACTTTTTGGAGCAGTTTTAGGTTCACTGCAAAATTGAGAGGAAGATACAGAGATTTCCCGTGTACCCCCTGCCACTCCCTGCCAATTATCCCCTACTGCCAACACCTCCCACCACGTGGTCTATTTGTTCTAATCAATGAACCTACCTTGACACATCATTATCACCCAGAGTCCATAGTTTACATTAGGGCACACTCTTGGTGTTGTACATTTGATGGGTCTTGACAAAGGTATAATGGCATGCATCCACCTTAGTCGACCTTTCTGGTGGCATACAGAACAGTTTCTCAGCCCTAAGGCCCTCTGCGCTCCACTTACTCATCTCTCTGTCCCTGCACCCCTGGCAACCACTGATCTTTTTACTGTCTCCATAGTTTTTGAGAATGTGATATAGTTGGAATCATAGCTTGTGTGGCTTTTACAGAATGGCTTCTTTTACTCAGTAATAAGCATTTAAGATTCTTCCATGTTTTTTTCATGGCTTGATGATAGCTGTATTTTTAAAAGAATTAGTGAGTAATAAAACAGAAAGTACTCATTGTTTAGTTTTTGAGAAAACTTGTTTTGTTTTTAAGACGGAGTCTCACTCTGTTGCCCAGGCTAGAGTGCAATGGTGTGATCTCAGCTCCCTGCAACCTCCACCTCCTGGGCTCAAGACATCCTCCTGCCACAGCCTCCCAAGTAGCTGAGACAATTGGTGTGTGCCACCATGCCTGGCTAATATTTGTACTTTTTTGTAGAAACAGGGTTTTATGATGTTGCCCATGCTGGTCTTGAAATCCTGTGCTCAAGTGATTCTCCCACCTCGGACTTCCAAACTGCTGGGATTATAGGTATGAGCCGCTGTGCCCTGCCAAGAGAAAACTTATTTTAATAAAATAGAGAGTGAGAACTGGCAGCAAATTGTGAGGCAAACACTCTTTATGTGCCTTTATCCTTCTTATTCCTTTACCTTCAACATAAGAATAACTTGTAAGTTTATTTTTCCTCCCTCTTGTTTCCTTTTGTTTGAACCATTTTTGTTCACTGCTCTCATGCTGCTCCTCAACCGCCATCAAAACCCATTCTAATTGTACCTGGAGGATATTTATGAATTCATTCATTTGGTCAGTCAGGCAAGGTGTCCTGCTAGAAAGTAGGGAGGGAGGATGAAGAAGTTTCAGAGGGATTGTCTCACCACTCACTGTTTTCTATCCTCACCATGGGTAAACATTCTTTTGATGTAAACATCACACAGCAGCCTTGGCTTGATTTGCCTTATTGCTAAATCTTCCTGGGTCTCTGAACTTCCAGGTGCCAGATGTTTACTCACAAAACTTTCAATCCAAAGAAAGGTCATGAGATTGGCCACCTCTCCAATAAAGAGAAATTGTCTTGGTTCCATTGATGGCTCCCGTTGCTCAAGCTACAGTAAATAAGGGGATGTGCTGCTCCTCCCAGGCTGCTGAGTGGTGAGTACCCCAGGGCTGATTGGAAGAGCTCCTGGGTGCTCCTCCCCCCACTATGGCGGGGGTGCA
The DNA here is from genome assembly GCF_001604975.1 of Cebus imitator. Taxonomy (NCBI): domain Eukaryota; kingdom Metazoa; phylum Chordata; class Mammalia; order Primates; family Cebidae; genus Cebus; species Cebus imitator. Next base: position 2,114,468 of record NW_016107627.1, read on the forward strand.
TACCCTGAATTGTGGGCCTCTTCCGCCTCTTCCACAGACTTGGCTCTAGCTGCTGCTACCTGGGGCTATAGTTGCTCTGAAGCACTTTCCCTGATGACACCGAGGTTTTCATATCCTCAGGGTTCATGCTGTGCTGCCTTCTTCTCAGTCCTGAATGAGACGGCATTATGTTACCTTCTATGTGTGGGCAGTCCAACTCCTGTTATGAACAGCCCTAGAGTCTCAGAGTCTTAACACATTGTGCATGCCAGGATCCAACACAGGGTGGCAGTGAGACTCTGCTCCACACAGCACTTCAGGGATCCAGGTTCCTTAGATTTAGTGGCTCTACCGTCTTGGGCTCTTGGACCTCTTTGGTCAATCACTGTACTCAGTTGATGAGGAAAGTGGGAGTATGGAGGATT
>NW_016107627.1:2114931-2132431 GCF_001604975.1 Cebus imitator
TTTTTTAGATGGAGTCTCACTCTGTCACCCAGGCTGGAGTGTAGTGGTGCGATCTTGGCTCACTGTAACCTCTGCTTCCCAGGTTCAAGCTATTCTCCTGCCTTGGCCACCCGAGTAGCTAGGATTACAGGTGCCCGCCACCATGGCCTGGCTAATTTTTGTATTTTTAGTAGAGACAGCGTTTCACCATATTGGCCAGGCTGGTCTCGAAATCCTGACCCTGTGATCTGCCCGCCTTGGCCTCGCAAAATGCAGGGATTACAGGTGTGAGCCACCACGCATGACCCTGTGAGGTTTTATAGGCTAGAAGTGGCAAACATCACTCCCACCTAGGTGACCAACTTTTAAAGTCTGTGGTCTTTTTTTTATATGAGTTTTTGTTACAACCTACACATTACATTAAACAACTCATGTACAGTTAGTTCATCTCTTTCTAAGCTCTTTTGGCCTCTTCAGAGGTCCTCACACAGTTTTGGAGAAACAGCACATAAATGTCTGTATTAGTATAATCTTTTTCTCTATTCTCGTCCTGGATGTATTTCTAAATTAGACATGAGCATTTTTCTTGCTCCACTCTTTGAAAGTATTATTTTATGGAAAGCCAGCATTTTAATATCTTTTTTTATGGTGGATCACAATTACAGCTATCTTGTAGGATATGTTTTAGGAAGTAATTTCTTTTCCCTTTTCCACAAAGCAAAAGGTCTCACTAAGTGTTTTTGCACATTTTGAGCAAATTGTAAAGTGACCAAAAACTTTGATTAGAAATCCTCAATATCCTAGGTAAGCAAATCACACCTCTTTCCAGCAGTGTCATGGACAATGGATGTAGGACATTTAGAAGTCAGATCTTTTTATTTTCTTTGGTAAGAAGTTTACAGAATGGATGGAATTTCCCCAAATTTACATTTGCACTGTCTCCTGAATATGCAGACAGATGAGCAAAGCCCCGTTTGTATTTAGACATGACATGTCAACAATCTTCTGTTTTGTATTTCCCGTGGTTTCCTTAACTTCTTCAAAGAAATCAAGAAGTTGATTTGAAACTCCATTTTTTCACATCAGAGAATCTAAGATCCGAGAGGACATTTTTGTGTTGCCGTGATTCCATGCATCACTTGGTTTACTGTAGAAAATATGATCCCTGGTAGGGTCTGACAGAATGGGCCCCATACTTTGAGTGGCTAACACATCTGTTATCAAAATTCTCTTCTTTGTTCAACTGTGGAACAGTCTAGTTGCAACTCTGAATCAGAAAGTTTGGCTTCATTCAGTTCCATAGAGCAATCAAGGGAACCATGCAATGATATGTGTTCATTCCTGTGTTACGCCCTAATTTAGAACATTAGCAGTAATTAGCACACTAGCTAATTTAGTGGCACGATTTTTGATAGGGCATTGGTGTCTTTTGGTGAGGAAAGACAACTTTTGATTGATTTAGAAATACCTGCCTGTCTCCTTCTGAACTTGTGAGATTCCGTCTCCAAATACGCTTTCATGCCCTCTTTTCCACCAGGTTAGATCCCAACCTTTTCTACAGATTGTGTGTTGTTATCTCTTTTGATTATTCACCTGCTCATTCAGTTCTACGTGTCCTTCCAACTGGCCTTAAAGTAACAGTTGGCCGGGTGTGGTGGCTTGTGCCTATAATCCCAGCACTTTGCGAGGCTGAGGTGGGTGGATGATAAGGTCAGAGATGGAGACCATCTCTACTAAAATACAAAAAAATTAGCTGGTTGGGGTGGCGTGCACCTGTAGTCCCAACTACTCAGTAGGCTGAGACGGGAGAATCACTTGAACCTGGGAGGTGGAGGTTACAGTGAGCCGAGATAGCACCACTGCACTCCAGTCTGGTGACAGAGCAAGACTCAGTCTCAAAAACAAACATAAAACAGTCATTTAGCCTTCCCTTTCAGGGATGTCTAGGTCATGCTGGTGTTAGTGCGTAATCATTCTCATTTTCATTATCTGAACTCTTAGAAAGCATGCACAACAGTGGGACCAGTTAATTCTATTCCTAATCACAACATTCACCCTGTTAAATAATAAAATAGCACCATCTTGGTACAAGGCACAATAGGTAATTCACAGGCAAAACAGGACTGTGCAGGTTCACAATTACAATGCACTTAAATTGCAAACTTGAGTCATGTCACTCAAAATAATGTAAAGATGGATGACTCATTACTGTGAACCACAAATGAGGTTGTCAAATCAGTAGTTGGAGGAAAAATCAGTGATGACAACTATGGAAGGCTGATAATCTTTGCCATATCCTTTTGCCACTAAAAACTGGGTTGCTTTCACCCTCTATTTTTTGAAGGACCCAACATATAGTCACCACCTTGGTTTGCCCAGGAATTTCAAACCCAGTACATTGGGGATTTGTATTTCTCATCCCAAACTTCTTCACTCATTGCCAAAAATCCAGACTCTTTGTGTTGTGAAGAGAGGTTTTCTGGAAATCAGACTTTCAGCACTAAAAAGGGAAATCCCTAGGCAAAACAAAGTGGTGACTCACTCTACTTGCCACTCATATTGTGGTAGCCAAATTTGGTCACATGAATCCAACTAAAACTGAATTTAGGACTAGCCGAGTGCTCAGGAAAAGAGCAAATGTGTTTACTAAGTACCTCATAAGACTGCTTTACCTGCCTTTTTGTTTAGCTAATTCCTCTTTGTTTTCAAATCTTATTTCATATGTAACCTCTACTGAGAATCCAAACTTGCAGTCAAATCCACCTCATCCCATGACAGTTGTTCTATCGTAATGCATATCCTTCCCTTTCCTCATCTTTTCCTCCCATATCTCTCCATCTCCTGCCTTCCTCCTCTCCTCCCCCTCCCTTCCTCCTTCTTTCCTTTCTTTTTTCCCTCATTCTTTTCTTCCTTTTTTCTTTCCAAAACTATTTATTGTACCATAACTGTGGGCCAGATTCACTGATTAGGGAAGTCTACATTTACCTTTATAAGAAACTAACAAATGGTCTTCTGAAGTGTTGGTACCATTTTGAATTTTCACTAGGAATAAGTGAGAGTTCCTGTTGCTCCACATCCTCTCTAGCATTTGATGCTGTCAGATTGGGTGTTAGCCTTTCTACTAGATGTATACTAAGACCCTCAAAGTTCTAGTCTAGCATAGGGCATGCTGTTGTTGGAATAAATCAATGAATAACAAAACAGGGGCAAAAAGGGCATTTTACTACTTATGTCTTTGAGGTTTCTCTGTTACTGAAGCAGGGTGCATTTGGACAGGGATTACATTTGGAAAGGGATTGCAAGTTCAAATGCTTACAGAGGAAGACAGATTGAGTGTGAGGGCAGGAGGGAATGGTAGGAACTGTGGTAATGTGGAGACCCCAAGAGGATCAGAGAACCCAGTTTTGCCAGATTTTCCAAAATTTGAGGTTGAGCCATAAAAACAGATTTATGGGCAATCTCTCAATTTGTCAATGTTAGTAATCAACTAAAAATATTTAAACACTGTGTGGGATAGACAATACCTGCTTGTAGCTAGATTGGAATGGTGAGTTATTGGTTTTTAACCTGTATGTTTCTTAATCTCTTATGCTGTAGCCTTCAAGCAAGGCATCCTCTATGGCTTAAGAGTTTACTGGTTATTTGGCTATTATTTCTTATTTGAGATTATTTTGATTATTTGAGATAATAAAAATGAGTTTGGGATGTTGGGGTTAAAACTGAAGAGAAGAAAATCAATGTGATGAATTCTGTATTAGAGGAGAAGCTAGAAAATGGCTTATGGCCATTCAAAAGCTGACTTCAGGGAGCTACAGTAGTTAGTTAATGGTTGATTATTAGAGCCTTTGTAAGTGTGAGACCCTGATCAATCAGCTTCATCTTGGACTGTGAATGTTTAATTTAAGCCACTGCCTTAGGAGTTTTGAGAATCTTTCTTTTAGGAGGAAAAAGAATCTGAAAGGCCACCAAAGTGGGACCAGCCATTTCAATGACCATTTTTGTTAGTTGTCTTCCTGAACATTTTTCATCCTAGCAACATATCAAATGTGTTCATAATTTATGGAGAGAGAAGAAATTATGTGTCACATGCAGTTATCTGGTAAATATTTATGAATTCTCTGCTTTTTAATATGTGGGTGTGAAAATAACTTGAGTCTTGATTGCAAATTAGCAATTACATAAGCATGGAGAAGAAGACAAGAAACTCACAGTTTTAAAAAAAGAAGGTCTTTGTTTCTACACAGAAATGTTTCTGTTAAATTGTCTCTCCTTTTTTGACATGTTTGATTCCCTTGTTTCATTTCTTTTCTAATAAACCCCAGAGCTGTGCTGCAGCAGAACCAAGGTACGCTCTAACTGGGAACAACACGATACATGGTGCAACATGATACAAAATAAATAGTAAATAAATAAATAGTTTCTGTATCCCTCATGGAATTGACAACCAGTGAGAAAAACACCCCTTTCTAATATTATTTGAACTAGAAGGCTTCCCAAGCTGGTGAGCTGAGTTAGTGAGGGCCCCCTCAAGAGGCCACATTCTGACTTTCCCAAGGGCCGATTAATTTGGCTGAGTTCAGTAATCACTGCTTATGTCTCTGGCTCTGCAAAATCAGTTGGAAAACATGTCCTCTTCATCATTAAAGAAACCAAGTATCTGAGTACTTGGGCACTGACATTTCTGGCCAATCCATTTAAGAGTACAAGCTCTATTGATGTCTGTGGCTGACATCATCTTTGGGTTATCTCCATACCCAAAGAGAACAGTCTATGGAGAGAACTCCACTTAGTGCATGAGTGGCCTCCCTTGACCTTTCTAGCCTCAGCTTCCTTCTCAAGGGGTCAGCAGTTAGGATTTAAGGATGTCATGTCTGTGAAAAACTCTTGAAATGCTAAGGGCTATATAAATCTCAAATGGCATGGTTGCCTATGGTTTTCTCTTTATGGAAAACAATCTGTTGTCATGACCATAGCTTTAGATGGAAAATCTGCATTCTAGCTATTTCAAGAAGTAAGATTTTGGTCTCATTTGGGCTCAATGCTATAAACAAGTGGAGGTATTCAAAAACTCCCATTTAACAGAAATCTGTGCTTCTCTACTAATTATCCATTCCATAGTTGTTCAGATTCAAGGCCCTAAGACAGCTGTGGTGGAGCCCCTGGCTCATGTTTGGGACTGTCCAATCGGTGTCACTCTGCACCCTATGAGGCTTTTTCTCTGGTGCTTCTAGATAAAATTTGATTTGAAGAAAAAGCTTTGTTATTACAAAGTTATGTTTAGAAACCTTTGAGAATATTGCAATCTATACCATGAAAATGCAGTGAGCAACAACCAGACTTCAGGAAACTCTACAGGATAAATGGTCTGATCATTTTAGCAAATATATTCCAAGGGGAAGGAGGGATGTGCCCATGTATTCTACCTGTTCTCTGTCAATGCTTTCCTCTCTCTTCTGCAGAAATCAGTTAGTTTCTTTCAAACAAATCTGTGCCATAACATATGAACATGTTGTTATTTTTCCCATCTTAAAAAAATATTTCACCTGACTTGACTGAGGCTACCAAGGGCATCTCTTATTTGCAACAAAACTCTTTCAAATTAATCATCCATAATTGCTACCAGTTCCTCTCCTCTCATTCTCTCTAGAAAATACTCCAAACAGGTTTTTGCCTCCATCAAAAACAATTCTTAGAAAAATCTAGTGGTTAATTTTCGATCTCATCGTACTTGACCTGTCAGCAGAAGTTGCCATTCTCTCCTGGAAACACTGCCCCTGGCTTCCTAAACACATCTCACTTGATTTTCCTGCAATCATTCTCACATTTTTTCTCTCTCATTCTTTTAAATTTTTTTCCTGGTTTCTTTTCCTCTTCCTGACCTCTTAGATGGTCTCTGCCTCGAGACTCAATTCTTAGAACTCTTCTCTTTGCCATCTACTCTGCCTGCCTAGGAGAGTTCAGTCAAGTTCCTGTCTTTAAATATTATCCCCATGTTGAGGACTCTGCCTCCCATCAATTGCCATCCCTTCTCTCTAACTGCACATTTCGTCTCACTGGAATGTGTAGTAAATAGCTCACACTTGAACATGTCCTGCACGTGACCCCCACATTTCCCACCCTGCCCTGCAGTAACTAGTTTCTGCTCTCGTGAAGGTACCTCTGGTCCCCCGGTGTTGCAGATTAAACATCCTGCTGATAACCTCATCATCTCTCTTTTGCTTTCACTGATAATCTGGTTGTATAGCAAACCTTACTTTTGGCGCTACCTCCAAAATATATCCAGAATGTGGCCACTTCCCCACCCCTTGCAGCCACTCTGATCCAAGCTACTGTTGGATTTCACTGGATTTTTCTAACAGCCTCATGCTTTTGCCAGTGCTTTCTGTCATTGGATTCTCAACTCCGCAGCCAGAGTGAACCTGCTTAAACCCAGGTCAGGCCGTTTCTCTCCCCTGATCAAAATTCTCCAGGGGATCCCAACTTAGTGCAAAAACTAAGCTTCTCATTTTGACCCACACAGCCCTGGCAATGTTCTTTACTTCTCTGATGTCATCTCCCATGACATTCTATCTTGCTCAGTGGCTCCAGACATTTGCTTCTTGGTTGTTCTGCAAATAGCTGCAGGTGAGCTTTACTTTCCTTAGTGCCTTGCTGCTTCTAACAGCATGTAAATTCCATAAGCTTATTGTTCCTACTCTGTGAAACCCCTGCTCCCAGAACAATGCTTCACACAGGGTGTGCAGGCATTGAATATTTGTTGAATGAACAAATAAAATTTCAGTGTTGGAAAATATGTTTAAATGTGCATGTTAAAAATTTAAAGATGATTATTTAGAACATAGAAATAATAGATGTAATATCCAAGTAATTAGAGGAGAAAAATGGAATAAAGAAAACTTTACCAACAGCAAACAGTGAAAAAAATCAAAAGAGTGCACAATAAATAGAAAACCAAAACAGAATTGCAAAAAGGAAAAACATGTCAGGAATCGCAATCTATGTGAATAACACGACTTTCTCAGATTGACTAAAGAACCCAGTTATGAGCTGTTTACAGGAGGCAAATGTAAAACCAAATCATGCAGAAAGGTTGAAAATAAAAAGAAAGAAAAATACAAACCAGGCAAACATTAATAAAAAGAAAACAGAAGTAATAATGCTAAAATGACAAAATGTAACTCAAGGGTAAAATTATTAAGGAAAAAGAAAGGATTCCTTATATTAGTAAAAACATACACCATGAAGATAAAAGAATCATAAAGCAATTTACAGTGCCCATCATAGTTTTGACATATAAATAAAGCACACAATTGAAAATCTATATTCATAGTGAGAGATTTTAATACTCTTTTCTCAGAAACTAACAGATCAAGTAGACAGAAAATGAAGATACAGAGTATTTGAAACCCTTAACAGGTTTTTGGGGCATTGAGTGAAATTGTGCTCCAAATATATATCCAGAGGATCATGAGGATTTAAGACACAAAAAGACATTTGTGGAGAAAATAAAAATGATGACACATTGTATAGACACTGTGAATGGAAAGAGTCAATTGAGAACCCCAGTCTGTTTTCTGATCTTTGGAAACATCTGATCCTAACATTGTGTAGAGCAGCAGTTCTTGCAGTGAAAGGCTTGAATCAGTTGCACCAGCAGCACATGGGAATTTGTTAGAAATGCAGACTGATGAGCCCCAGCCCCAGCTCTACTGAGTCAGCAGCTCTGGGGATGGGCCCAGCTTTAACAAACCTTCCAGGGGCTCTCATGCCAGCTCAAGAGTGAGAGTTGCTGGATCAGATTAAACCTCAGAACCCCAGTCTGCCTTCCTGGGTTTGAATGTCCTCGAAGCAATAGACAAATGAATGTGCACACATTGTTCAAATACAGATTTCATAATATCCACAAAAGTCGGCTTCATGGGAAAGGTGTGGGACTCCAGTCTTAGATCATCCTGACACTTTCCTGGGAAACTATGGCCTGAGTCTTTATAATTGAATTTTCTTTAAGCAAAAAGAGGTAAAATAATCAGTGGCTCTCATGCTGCAAATATTAAAAGTGTAAAAAATTGAAACAGATGGAATAAAATAAATCTGTTATGATTTCTCATGCCTGAGTTGTATGTATGGATTATGGACAAAATTTTCCCACGTATCCATCTCTGGGTTTCCATTGGCTGCATCTACACTTTCAGCATCTCTAGGAGGTCTTCGGATGAGGCTTCTCCCAGAGAAGACACTGAGGCCCAGACATAACTGGGCAGAGAGGGAAATTAATGCCCTTTTCCCCAGACTCTTCTCCTTGCTTGAGTGCCAGCCTTTCTCTGATTCCCTTCAGGGACATGCTGCCCAATTGAAATGGCTAAAAATGCTTCCTGGGAGCATTTCTGTAGTTAGTGAAACATCTTTGGAGAGCATTTGTTTAAAAAAATGGAACAGCATCACACATGCAAATTAAAAATTGTGTGTATCCATATAACTATTCAAGGATGCATATCCAGCACATCACAGTGGAAACCTGTGGAGAGGAGGGAGAGAGGAATGAGGGTTGAGGGGAAAGACAAAAGAAAACAAGAGTGGGTCCTTGCACAAAATGATTATTATAATATGTTCTAAATCCAGAGCTTTGATGTGATGGTTAATACTATCAACTTGATTGGATTGAAGGATGCAATATTGATCCTGGGTGTGTTTGTGAGGGTGTTGGCAAAGGAGATTAACATTTGATTCAGTGGGCTGGGGAAGGCAAACCCACCCTTAATCAGGTGGGCATCATCGAATCAGCTGCCAATGAATATGAAGCAGGCAGAAAAAAGTGAAGAGAGGCGATGGGCCTAGCCTCCCAGCCTACATCTTTCTCCTGTGTTGGATGCTTCCTGCCCTCGAACATTGGACTCCAGGTTCTTCAGTTTTGGAACTCAGACTGGCTCTCCTTGCTCCCCAGACAACCTATTGTAGGACCTTTTGATTATGTAAGTTAGTACTTAATAAACTCCCCTATATATATAAAATAAACTCTCCCTTATATGTATAAACTCCCATATATATATATATATATATATATATATATACACACACACGCACACACACGCACACACACACACACACAAAGATAATTTTTATTTTCTCCACATATGTCTTCATGCATATATATATATATATATATATATATGTATGGGAGTTTATATAGGGGAGTTTATTATGTCTTCATAGTAAACATATAGGGGGGAGGGCCGGGCGCGGTGGCTCAAGCCTGTAATCCCAGCACTCTGGGAGGCTGAGGCGGGTGGATCACGAGGTCAAGAGATAGAGACCATCCTGGTCAACATGGTGAAATCCCGTCTCTACTAAAAATACAAAAAATTAGCTGGGCATGGTGGCGCGTGCTTGTAATCCCAGCTACTCAGGAGGCTGAGGCAGGAGAATTGCCTGAACCCAGGAGGCAGAGGTTGCGGTGAACCGAGATCGTGCCATTGCGCTCCAGCCTGGGTAACAAGAGCGAAACTCCGTCTCAATAAATAAATAAATAAATAAATAAATAAACATATAGGGGGTTCATTATGTCTTCATGCATATATATATATATATATATATATGTATATATATGTATGAAGACATGTGGAGAAAATAAAAATGATCAAACATTGTGTAGACACTGTCTGAACAGAAAGGGTCAATTGAGAATTTAAATCCAATATTTCTTTTAGAAATGACCCTAGCTTTCAAATGAAACATAATAAATTTGGCAACTAATTACAAGTTGACTTAAGCTATAGACCTAATACGATTTCAGGTTTGAAAACAAATCTCTGTTCCTGAGGTAACTAAAGGGAAAAAAAAAAAAAAAGTAATGAATTGACCTTGAGCAAGTAGCCCCCCTTCCCCATCCTCTGGTCCTTGAGAGACCACACCGACTTGGAATCCTGAATTTACTGACTGGCACTGGGGTCTGTGGCATCACCATCACTGCCCAGGGAAGCTCGGCCTGAGTCCTCCCTATTGTCTCCATGCTTCTGCTGAAAAATGTTTAGAAGGACAACCTAGGAGATATGCTTCCATCTATGGATTGGCTTGCGCTGGACTGAGACATTTATGCTCTTAGATAATCCATGCTAACATAGATCTCCCACTGCTATTGCTAACACACATATCCTTGAAGCCATGCATTCAATTCTGCTCCTTGAGGGCCCTTGCATTTTCAGACACACAATACTCCTATTTCTTCATCTTCCCCGCCCTTCATGGTCTGGCAGACTTCTAGAAATGGACTTATTCATCACATGTGTTTTTGATGGTGGCTCTTGGTGAGATAAATTTCTCATCAAATATTACAAAATAGGTAAGCTTTTAAGTGTGAGAGCACTTCTATGGGCTGGATGGTTTAAAAGGTAAAATTGGAGCTGGGTGTGGTAGGATACACCTATGATCCCAGCTACACTGAAGGCCGAGGCAGGAGGACCCCTTGAGCCCAGGTGTTCGAGGCTGCAGTGAGCCATGATTACATCACTGCTGTCCATTCTTGGTGACAGAGTGACTGCGTTTTTACCAAAAAGAAAAAAAAAAAAAAGGCTGGAGGAGTTGAGCTATTCCTTACCTTTTAAAAATCCTAACTCCACAAGCTGATGCAATGTGGGACAGGGAATTTCTTTTAGAAATAACCCTAGCTTTCAAATGGAACAGAATAAATTTGGAAACTCATTACAAGTTGACTTAGGCTATAGGCCTGTTATGATTCAGGGTTGAAAACACAGAAATATTTCAGGATTATGGTAGGCAGCCATGACTGAATCTTAGCCGGGCCACTTATTAGCTGCACAGATGTGGTACTTCACCACTATCAAATTCTGTTTTCTCATCCAAAAAATGGGTAATTCTATCCACTTTACAGATTTGTTGCAAGAATTGAATGTGATATCATACATAAAGAAACTAGTCATGTGTTAGGTACAGAACAGGTACTACGTAAAAGCTTTGTGGAGAGAAGTCAGACAGTAAGGATGGGAGCCATACCTCGTCACCTGGTTTTTCAGAAGTGAACAGTATCGGTTACAAGGAAAGGATTGCATAGGAATGATAAAGTCTTTGTGAACTGATTAATTCTATTGGAACCTCATTAGCCCTACAACTCTTCCGAATGATTCTTGGTGTTGTGTACCATGCTTTTTGTGGAACTAAGTTAAATAGATATATGAGAAATAAGCCGTCTCTCTCTATCCTCTTCCTTCCCTCTTCTTCTCTGTCATAGTGAACATGCTTTTCTATTGCACGGAGCTTGAGATATGTGTTATTGTGGCTGTCAAAAGGAAGCCAGACCCAGAAACTGCCCAGACCCAGACACTGTGATATAGCTGTGAGCGTGTCCCTTAAGTGCTCTTAACAATGGAAAAGTTTACTCTTGATAACCTCTTAGGTTCTATGTCACTCTAATATTTTAGAACTCTGCATTTAAAGAATAATGTCATCTATCAATTCCAAGCCTAAAGAGCCATCTTTGATCACGGAGAATTAATGTGTTACTTAACCTTGCTACTCAAAATGTGGTCTGTGGACCAGCAGATCACCATCATTTGGGAGCTCATTAGAAGTGCAGAATTTTAGACACTACCCAGTTCTCCTGAATAAGAATTTTCACAGGATCCCCAGGTGATGCATATCCCATTAAAGTTTGAGAAGCACTGCTTTAAACACCACAACTCTTCTTTGTTCATATAGAATTTGCGGCCTTCCGCTTTAAAGTATGTCTCCAGAAACCACATAAAAGTTCATAAAATTCCTGTGAGGAGGCTCACGTTTTGAACATTTTTATAAAGAAAAACAGAGTTGGAGAATAAAAAGGGCTTGCTGAGGACTGGGGAGAATGGTTGCATAGAGAATGTGACCACAGTCGTGTTAAGGTAGCTGTTGCCATATGTAATGTTGGGATTCCCTTTGCAGCCGCATCTGCCTTTTGATACCTGAGCTAATTGAACAGTTATAAGATAGTGTGTCATTTGCACAAGATGATGCCTTTGAAAGCTGGCAAAGTTTCTTTGACATGAGAGAGGCTGACTTCTACACTGGCATCTTAAAGACTTGATGAATGTTGTTCTGTTTGTTTTGACCACCCCTGATCTTTAATGATAAAATTATGCAGTTTGAAATGTGGCTGTTGGCCCCACTCTGTGCCAAGTGTAACTGAACACATTTCTGTCTGGTCTCTTGTCATACTGTGGGCTTCAAAATCAGTAAGTGAACTGCCTTGCTCTCAGCCTCTCCATCCTTCCTCCTGCAGTCAACGGTCATAATTTTTTGAGGGCAAATGTTTATTGCTGCTGCTGGGGGCAGCTGCTCCTGTACCCACTTTCAAATGGGTCACGGAGGAGGCAAAGCTCATTTGGCTGCTGGTGGGTGGGTGAACATGAGTTGCTTCTCTCAAGCCATTGTTTTTTTTTTTCTTCTACTGGTTTTCTTAGAATGTGGATTCTCCCTCTATACAAAGGGAATTGCAGGCAGGGCATAAACAGTGTGCCTACCTAAACCACCAAGAAATGCATGGGGAAAAGACAAGCTGATGCAAATCTGATAACAAGTGGGAAATGCTGTGGTGCTGTTTTCTCTTAAAGTTCTTCCTTTTATTCTTGATGCCCCGCTTAGTTTTGCATCGTTTGGCAACCGTTATAGTGCTTGATTGTAAAAAGCAAGTGTCTCTGTCCCATCTCATGTCCATATTTGACTCCTGTGCTCTAAGGAAACCAGAACAAGCTTCAGGATAGAAATGTGGCCATGTCCTGGGAAGTAATAACTGGACAAAGTCCCTTTCAAATACTGCTGAAAGCAGGTGGTAGTTTCAAATGATACTTTCCCTAGGCACAGTTTTTCTTGATATCTTTCTCTCTTACCTGTTTTTTTCCTTCCTCATAATTTTTGGTTGTATTTAAAATTACTGTATTTTGGATTTCAGTTTTATCAGATGTTTAAAAAAATGAATGGAGGCCCGCCCCATAATTTTTATTGTATAGATAGTTTTGGCTTTCCATTCTTAACTCTTCTAAATAAAATTTCCACCATGCTTTTTAACACCTCATCTCTGGTGAAAATTAAAATGTTGTTTAAAATCGCACCATGGCAGTTTTGTGCAAAATATGAAACTTTCACACTACTTGATGCTATTATAAATCATTCATCTTGAGTAAGTGTCAAAAATAACTAGGATTTAATAGCTTAGGGAATGAAATGTTTTTTTCCTATTCCTTCTGAAAGAATTTTAATGTAGTTTGAAGATCATGAGAGGTAAGTTTAGCTATTTCGTGATGATGGAAATGGTCTTTATTTGTGCTGTCCGAAATGGTAGCTGCTAGACACATGTGGTCACTGGACATTTGAAACGTAGTTAGTGCAACTGAGGAACTGAATTTTAAATTTTATTTAGTCTTACTGAATTTAAATTTAAATGCCACATGTGGCCGTGGCTGCTTTTGAACTACAACAGCAGAGTTGTATAGTTGCAACAGAGACTAGTCCGCAAAGCTGAAAATATTTATTGTACAGCCCTTTCCAGAAAAGGCTTGTCAACCCTGGTCTAGATCAGTGTTCAGTGGAGCAGCATCTATGGAGGATAGGAAAAAGCAGTCATGCAAATCTAGTGACACCTCATGTTGGGCACATATGGAAAATGTTAATCTTGAAAATTATGTTAAGAGATTAGTAATTTTTTAGCTATTTTTTTTTTCTGTAAAATGTAGTGAATGATTTTGGTAGAATTTCAGGAAAAAAGAAAAGTGAGAAGTAAAAGTAAATTTCCATACATCTATAAGCATACATACCTGTGTTTGTGTATCTGTTATAGAACAAATAATATTCCATATGTGGTGTTCTACATATTCATGTTACTCCCATGTAACACTTTATTTAAATATTTTAAAGACCTCGAATATTAATCCATCCTACTACCAAGGTAAAATCTCATTTCAATGGTTATTTCCTTCTTTTAGATGGCCAGTCTTACTTGCTGAGTAATTTTTGTAGTGTTTGTGTTACAAATGTAGAAATGGGGTTTTCAAACATTTGGCTACGCTTAAAATCTCAAGCAAAGGTTTAATTTAAATTTGGAGTACACATATCCACATGTTTACATGTATGCATAAACGTGTATATATGTGTACTCCAAATACATGTAGACATATAGCATACATACATATAGTATATGTGTGTATATGTGTATATGTATACTCCAAATTTCAAAGATAAAACTTTTAATGATATGTATTGTTAGAGTTAAATGTGAGAGAACATTTAAACTTACTATTTACTCTTCTATCCAGGAACAGGCAAAGTAAGAAACTTGACATGTTGGACAAGAGATTTTATTTAAATCTTTAAAACAATAAATGCAGGTTTATTGTCTAAATACTGGGACCTGGGCATGTTATATAAGAAATACATTGATTCAGCCAACTTCTGTGGGCACTGGTATGGTGAGGGCTAGCAGGGCTAATATAAACAGATGATATGGTAGTATCTTAGTTTATGGTCTCTCTGGGCATACAAATCATATGAGGATAAAAAGGTAAATTGCAAGACAATGCATAATTAGAAATCACTTGAGTAATATAGTGAATGTCAAGGAACATCTCTTGACGATGCTCAGTTTTCACTGTGCTACGGCTCACATACCTCAGCTAGATACTTTGGTGTGAAGCACAAGGACAAGAAATGAGTTGTCAACATCAATTTGGTTTATGGGAAAGATGAAAGACTTGGTGAATACAGTGGAGGCTGATGTGCAAGGGAAAGAAAGCAACACAAAAAGCTGAGCAGTAGGAAACAAAAGAGAGACGTTAAAAAAATAAAAGGCAAATATATAGAGACTGCACTGATGTGACGTAAGTCCTGCAAAATTTTTAGTTTTCACCCATAGCCAAACTTTGCTAAAAATGCACCGGATAGATTTAAATTACATTGGAAGAACAACCCTCTGAGGCTGTATAAATGCAGCCCATGGGGAGAGGCTAAAAGAACCTGATTGTGTCCAGAGTAGAGAGTTGGGAAAACTTGAGGAAAGCAATTAGCAGCCCATATATACTTAATGAGCTGTTTTAAAGGGTACAGGTGACAATTAGCCTGGTACTTATCCTGTACCAGAAGGAAGTCATTTCAGTTACTACCAAGGTTCCTTTGTGCAGATTGCTATAAATAATACTTTCCTTTGTCTGGAAATGAATCAACAGTGTCCTTTCTCAACCACACTGTGTCATTAAGAGGCCATGAAGGAAGCTGATTCCAGGTTCCCTTGGGACAAGGTGAACATGACATGAGGGCAGAGAATGGCTTTCCTTGGGGTCAGGAGGGCCCCATGAGCAAGATACAGGCTGGCAATGTGATGACAGCAGTGTCCTGCATTCCTGAATGGGATGACAGCAGTGTCCTGCCTATCCTGTTTTGGGATAACACAGAGCCATGTTGAGAGACTGAGGCCATGGTCACATGACTCAAGCAAGTCATGCAATCTCTGTAGATCAGCTTCCTCACCTAGCTCATACTCAATAAAAAGATATGATCATAAATAATACTTTGAAAAGATGAAAAAGGAAAAAAAGCCCTATGCATAGTTAAGAAATAACCAATATAGGACTTCAGAGCCATATCCAAAGGTGAAGATCAGAATTAAATATGACCTGAGCTGGGGGAGGAAGATGTCACTTAAGATGTTCATCCCAAATTTGATTTAATCCTCAGCCTGGAAGCCATGTTGGGATGAGGATCTATTCCATGGATCTATCTTTTGCTTTGACTCACATATTGGTAGAATCTATAGAAATTTCTCTGGGAAAAACCTTACCCTAGGCTATCTTGAAAAGACATCATCCCATCAGTGTATCAGTATGAAGGTATAAGCAGTGTTTAGCAATGAATAATGGCGTTCCTTGCTTTCGAAACCATGAAGGGTGAGCCCATAATGAGAGTTGTGAAAATAAAGACCACCCAAAGAAGAAAAGCGGAGGTGATTTACTCAGCTGTAGAAAGAGAGTCAGCCACTAACACTTACATTTGGCAGGGACTCAAAAATAGGCAGGGGAGTGGGAGAACAATGGTCTTCCATTTGACAATGGTCAAAAAGGGACAGCTTCAATTGTGTCCTGTTTGGAGGCTGCTGGCCTGGGGAAGCCGGGAGCAGCCAACTAGGAGCAGAACAGTGTTTGTGAGGGGTTGGGGGCGTATTTGGCTTTCTCTGGTTGGTCCTAAGCTGGAAGTGGTGACAAAAATTAGAGAAACTGTCATTCATGAATCAAATCCTCAACATTTTGTTGCTGTTGTTGAAGAAGTGATGGTTTAACGTGCTGGATTGTTATTAGAGATAGTAGTCTGACTTTAGTAGGCTAGCTTCGTTTGTTATCGTAGATAAAGGGTTGGTTTCCTGGGCAGGTGCAGTTACAAGTCAGAGCTCTGTTTTTATAGATGGTCTAGCCATTGTCCATGTTGTATTAGTCTCTCATAGTTAAGGCCAAACACTGATGGAGATCTTCTTTTAAATTATTGTTTGACTAAGACTTGTGTGACCCTGAGCAAGTCACTTCACCTTTCATCTATGAATAGGATCATATTACCTGCCCTGGCATAGCTCACAGAGTTTTATGTACATAAAATGAGAAAAATTGTATGCAACATGGTAGCTTGTCTCTAGGGTAGGGAATAAATTCTAAAGATGACAATGACAGAAACCAGTATGGAATTACAGTTATCCTTCCTTTGCCCCATCTACTCTAAGACATATGAAACCATATTGTACTTGATTGAAAAAGGTTAATTCATATTTATTTAGCATCTCTGGCATACATTAATATTTGAACCACTAAGACATGAAGTATTCCAGTTACAAAATAAATAAGAGGAAATACATGATTTCTCCTAAATCTTCCCATTATTAACCATTTTTAAAATAACATCCATTTGAGAATTTGATAAAATTTATGAATTCCCTCCCAGAAAAATAGCACATACACCCAATTTTATACACAGTTTCAAGGGGTTCATAAATGAGGAGACATTTATATAGACTTAAAGGCAGAATTTCTCAACCTGGATTGCATATTAAAAACATCTGGGTAGTTTATAAAACTCTTATTAGGTAGGCTGTACTCTTGTGGGGTGAGACCTGGACATTGGTCCTATTGAATGTCCCTCAGGTTTAAACTGTTTCTTTAAGGTAGTGGTTCTCAAACTTTAATGAACCCCAGAATCACTTGGAGGGCTTGTTAAACCCAGATTGCTGGGCTCAACCCCCAGAGTTTCTGCTCCCATAGGTCTGGGGTGGAAAGTGGATACCTGTACCCTGGAAAACCTCCTTGGGTGATTCTGGTGCTGACCTCTGGTTAAGACTCATAGCACTAGAGGAGGGAACTCAGAGGCACATATGAGATGTGGCATTGCATATACATGGAGGTCAAACTAAAGCATCCACATGCCAAGCTTAGCTCCTTCCTATACAAGGCCACATCTGGGTGTGTACTCTTGGAGGGAGTAATAACTAAATCTTGTTTCTCTAGGG
>NW_016107627.1:2137431-2143217 GCF_001604975.1 Cebus imitator
CATGCCTGGTGCCAGAACTACCCTTGATAAGGCAAAAGCATCATGTACATAATCCTTCATAGCTGAAATAGGGGTAGCTGTCATCTTGAATGTGCAATGAGGACAAATTACTTTCAGCTGCCATCAAGGGTAGGGCATTAAACCATTTGATTTTCATTGGTGAGTAGGTCCTGACATTTCCTGGGACCTCTGAGGTTGAATCTGACCGTACATTTTATAAATCAGTGACCTCTTTCACTCACCCTGAGCCAAACCACTTTAATGGGAAGGGAAATATCTTCATGTCCTTATCTTAGCCATTTTCCTTATCCAAAGGTATGAAATTATGAATTATGCTACTGATATAATTGTTAACATTCTTTTAAAAAGTCTATTTTATTTATAACATAGGAAGGAAAGATGGACACAATGACAAAAGACAATAGATTTTATGATGTGGTCACAGTAAAAATGATAAATTTTGCAATTTGTCACACATAATGGAAAGAAACTCTTGAAGAGAGAATCTTGAATAATTTTTTTACTCCCAAATTATGCAGATAGATATATGTTGCATCTTTAATGAGCACAAGTAAAAGTAACCATTACCCCACAGCATTATGTTCATTGCAGATACGGAGATGAAAACAGTGGGCTAAAAAATGCAAAGCTTCCCTCAGAAGAAGTACTGCTGGATTTGGCCAGTTTCCCTTGACATACCTTATATGTTACATTTCCATGGCAGGCTCAGAATTTCACAGCTTTTGTGGTTTGTGACATTGTGATTTACATGGAAATTAAAAAGGAATGACACACCAGACCAGAGGAGTGTGATCTGTGAATGAATGTGCCACCATTGAAATAAAGTATGCTTCTTTTTGAGGCTGAACAGAAATTTTGATAGCTCACACAACATGTTTAGGTCTTAACCAAGCCATAGGGCTTTATTAGCGTTTTCTGGAAGGACCTTCAAAAACAAGGTTGTTCAGTTGTACCAAAGTTGGAGGTGATGGTGGTGGCTTAATGCCAAGCAAAAAGCCACATCTTTGAGAGTTGGGTTGCAGTGGAAACAACCTGAGCTCTGTTTCTTTGGAAGAGAGATTCTTGAAGTGTGGAGGTAATGCAGTGTGGTGGAAAGGGCACAGTATAAGCTATAGAGTTGGAGAACTGGGACTTACACACCCAGCCTTGACCTTCCTGGTTGCATGACCTTGGGCAAGTTGGTCAATACCTCTGGAGACAGTTTTTCTTATCTGTTAACAGGAAAAAATAATTACACTGACCCCCAAGATGCGATGGGTAAATAAAAGATTATTCATAAAATGTGGTAATTATTCACAATGCAGTTATCAGTAGCTGTGCTTTTCAGAGCATTCAAGGGAGCATCCTCCAGATGGTCTTTTGAAGTATTAATATTTACAACATGATAATATTTGTATTTTTGTTCCCAGACTTAGAATTTATATCACACCAAAATTAGAAAAACAGTTTTCATTAATACTTCTGAGGTATTTGGAGGGTGGCAGGTGGAGTTGGGAAAGATTGTGGGAGTTGATGGAGACTTTCACTTCCTGGTCATTTCTATGGATGAAAAGTAATTCTGAAAGTGATTGCTTACTTTGGAATTGATGTAATATTCTCCTGAAACCAGCTCTGTAGTCTGTAGGGGCTTGGGATTAGAAGAGGTCTTCTTTACTTCCTTTGCTTGGCAGAGAGGAGGTTAAAGTCATCTCAAGTCCTAGCCCATTGCCTTTTGAGTTTTAAGGTGTTTTCTTGTTGAGCTAAGTTTCAAAAACTTTTCTCCTCCAAGATGCTAAACAACAAAAGAATTGCCCATCCACCCCTACCAAAGGCCAATTGCTAGCCCTCTTGGCCTTCCAGGCTCAAGTCGTGTGTGTCCTTCACCTGTGGCTTTAGTCCTGCCTGCTTCCTGAACCAGTTCTGACCAGAGGAAGTGAGCAGCAGCCTCAGTGCACCAGCTGGAGTCAGAGCCCCTTGAGAGCCTCTTGCTGGCCAGATCCATTCACAACACCAGGATCCTTCACTCATCCTGTTAATTCCTCAGCTTCTTGTGGATGCCCCTGCAGGGCTGCTTCTTACCTCCTATGCCCTCCAGCTGCTGTGCGGCCCTGGGGTCCCTATGCTGCCATCTGACTTGAAGAATGCTGCCCTGGAGATGCTAACTAAACCCAAAGTTGCTGTATTTGTTAGGGTTCTCCAGGAAAACAGAACCAATAAGGGGGAGAGAGGGAGAGAGAGAGAGAGAGGGTGGAAGGGGGGAGAGAGAGAGAGAGAGAGAGACAGTTAGAAAGACAGAGAGAGGGAGATTTATGATGAGTTGGCTCATGTGATTCCGGAGGATGGCAAGTCCAATGTCTGTCCAACGGGCTGCCAGGCTGAAGAGCCAGGAAGAGCTGATGTTGCAGTTCAAGTCTGAAGGCCATTAGACAGGAAAATTCTCTTTCATTTGGGGATAGGTCAACTTTTTGTTCTTTTTAAGTCTTCAGGATGAGGCCTGCTCACATTATGGAGGGAAATGTGCTATGCTTGGTCCACTGATTTAAATGTTTATCTCCCCCAAAATTACCCCCACAGAAACACCTAGAATAATGTTTGTCCACATCTTTCGGCAGCCAAGCCCATCCAGGCGCATCCAGGTGGACATAAAATTAGCCATCACAGTGGTCCTTTTGGACTGAAGCCTATCTCTTTCGTCTTCCTGCTTCATCCTCTGTGTTAGATACTGAGCACTGGAAAAGTTGTCTTCCTTGCACCAGCGTGGTTGTTTACTCTCCACCAGCTTGATCCTGGTTCCTTGCCTTTCTAATTCTTAATTCAAAAGTCCTAGCATGCCTCATGTTTGAGAATGTCCTAATGACTGGTAAAAATAAAAAATGAAAATAGAGTATTGTTTCTACATAGGGAGGCCAAAGCTCAGCTATCAGTTCATCACCCAGAACACTGGTGCATCAGGCTGAGTATATAGGAATGGAGGTAAACTTTGGATCAGACAGACTTGGGTCCAAATCATGACTCAGCTTTGTGCCCGTAGCAAGTCACTCAGCCTCTCTTAGCTACCATTTTGTTAGCCTCAGATGTGGATAAGGATACTAAATCTGCAGGATTTTTGTAAAGATTAAATGAGACAGTGAGGATATGCAAGCTAGCTGGCACGTAGGAAATTCACAGCAAGTGTATTTACACACCATTATTATTATTGCCATACTAATTACTACTGAAAAGAACAAAGATACATTGTATCACTTTCTAAATAGGATTTTTAATAGGGTTTCTAAATAACTCCAGCTAGAGAGCAGGAAACTGTGGAAGATTTTCATAAAAAATCAAAATGTTAAAAACACTTAGTCAAATTTATTAATTCTTCCTGGAAGGAGAATAGCTTTTTATTTCATGGGAGAAAAAGCCTTGAAATTTACATGTCATCAAGTTCTGATGAAAACATGAAGAAAAATTACAAAATATAGTATGCATACTAGGACATCAAATGATTAATTCTGACTAAAACTCAACAGATGTTCAGCAAATCAGTGATTCATTTAAAAGATGGCCCTGTTGTGTTGTCACTAGTGCTCACATAGGCTCAATAAACTAGTCACAGGAAAAACAGTTAATGTGCCTAATTTGTCTTTGAGACACCATTGTGTCTAATAAGTACACAATGTCTGAGCTGTTAATGATAGGAATTTTTTTTCAAGAAAGTAGACAGGTTGGTGTAATGACTACTAAAGAAATATGAGACAGAAAGAGGGATGGAAGCCTTATCAATCTGGCAGAAACATCTGGCAAGGATATGATGGAAGGAATGAGGTGATGGGGCCAAGTTCCCACAGCCTCATCACCTGCTTCAGGAGGAGATAAACCACCCACCTGAGGATGCTGTCATCTTTGCAGCTGAACCTAACGGTGTGATTTGGCCACTCGTAGTCAGATTATGTCAGCAAAGGAAGAAGGTACTGCTCTTTGGGAGTATCAGGCAGTCCATGAATTAAGAATGAAACAGGAAATCATTAGAAAATTTTGATATGTTATAATGGTCAAAATGTAATTCAAAACCTAATTTAGAGAGATACTTTTTTTTTTTTTTTTTTTTTTTTTTGGTGACAGAGTCTCGCTCTGTAGCCCAGGCTGGAGTGCAGTGGTGTGATCTTGGCTCACTGCAACCTCCATCTCCCAGGTCCCGGTTCAAGCAATTCTCCTACCTCAGCCTCCCAAGTAGCTGGGATTACAGGCACGAACCACCATGCCCAGCTAATTTTTGTAGTCTTTGTAGAGATGGGGTTTTACCATGTTGGCCAGCCTGGTCTTGAACTCCAGATCTCATGATCCGCCCGCCTCAGCCTCCCAAAGTGCTGGATTACAGGCGTGAGCCATCGCACCCAGTAGAGAGATGCTCGTTTTAATCTTGACTTCTCTTAGTAATTAAAGATAACATAGTTTCCTGATACAACCAATATTTCTCAATGCCAGAGTGCAATAAAATATCTAGTATAAAGAATAATCATAAAATGAACACCTGTGGACTAGTACTTTAGAATTTTCTCTGTGTGACTTCTAGTCTGACAAAATCAGATTCCCTGGCTCATTATAGTGAGGGAAACCACACACTGAGAATCATAAGATGTCTCACCAAACAAAGAAAAAGGTAGAGGTAGTATGGGATTTGGGGGAAGGATGGAGTTTAGGCTCAAAGCAGTATCAGGTAACCCAAGGTCCTGTTTCCTTGGAATCTACAAAGTTAGGATAGACATGGAAGGCTGAGTCCAGAAATTCTTTATCTGAAGCTCTGCAGCTGAGTTGTGAATCAAGAATGCTGCTCTGTGTCAAAGTGACTTAGATCCTCAGTCAAGAGACGAATGTCTCATATTGATTTAATTTCAATCAGCAAAGGTTTTGATGGTCTATGATCTTAGAGAACAAAGTTTCTCTAAACTATGTGGTAAGTTCATTGGTGACAAAGAAACATTCACCAAGGAAGAGGGACAGTGAATTCTGGTGAAGGGATTTCACTTTAAATAAAGTAGTCAGGGGGTGTTTCATATTTAAGTAAACCAAGGAATGACCCATACACATGCCATGGAGAAGGGCATTCTGGGCAGACAGAAGTGTGAAGGCTGAGGTGAGAGTGGCCCTTGAATGTTAGAGGTTCCGCAAGGAGGCCTGAAGGTGTGGAGTGGAGGGGAGGTGAGAAAATGCAGTAGGATACAGGGTTATCGCAGTAACTAGGGGCCAGTTAATGCAGGATCTTGCAAATCGCTGTGATAATTTTGGCTTTTACTTTGAATGAAAAGTGAAGTCACTATAGGACTTTGAGCAGAGAAACACCAGGGTCTAGCTTATATTCTGACAGGACCCCTCTAGATGCTGTGTTGACCCCAGATTCAAGAAGGGTAGAGTAAAAGCAGGGAGACCAGTTAGGAGGTTGCAGCATTCATCCAGGTGAGAGAACCCAATGCCTTGGACCTGAGTAGGTGGTAGAAGAGGTGAAGACAAATGGTCAGATTCTGGATAAATGTTGAATAACTGATTGGATTATGATGCTCTGTGTCTATTCTGTTAGTGCTCACAGTAACTCTTTTAACATGCTTACTCAACTTACCAAAGTCCAGAGGTCATCAACATGCTCACTGTATTCTATAATAAATAAAGATGTTAGAATACTTAACTATTGGCCGGGCGCGGTGGCTCAAGCCTGTAATCCCAGCACTTTGGGAGGCCGAGGCGGGTGGATCACGAGGTCAAGAGATCGAGACCATCCTGGTCAACATGGTGAAACCCCGTCTCTACTA
>NW_016107627.1:2143347-2209071 GCF_001604975.1 Cebus imitator
AAAAAAAAAAAAAAAAAAAAAAAAAAAAAAAAAAAAAAAAAAAAAAAAAAAAAAAAAAAAAAAAAAAAAAAAGAATACTTAACTATTTTAAGTCATGTGTTATGGTCATCTATATTTTTATGTTTTATTCTCATATATATTAAATATTTTATTGAATACAATTGATGTTTTTTTATATTTATCTGTATTTTGTTCATGATTATTTCTTCCATCTCATATATTTAACCTAGTGTTATTTTTTCTCTGTCTGAAGTATATTCTTTATATTCTAAATATATCCCAAGTCATTTTGTTATTTATTTCAATTTTAAGAAAATTTTTGTTTCAAAATTGTTTCAGATTCATAAAACAGCTACAGAGGGTGCAGAGAATTCCCAAATACACTACACGGTGTCCTCTGTTATTAACATCTTACATTACTATGATGCATTTGTCACAATTAATGAGTCACTATCAATACATTATTATTAACTAAAGTTCATACATCATTCAAATTTCTTTACCTTTAATGGCCTTTTTCTGTTCATGGATTTCATTTAGAATACAACATTACATTCAGGTGTCTTGTCTTTGTAGGCTCCTCTGGACTGACAGTTTCTTATACTTTCCTTGTTTTTTAAGACCTTGACAGGTTTCAGGAATCTTGGTCAGATATTTCATAAAATATCGCTCAATGGAAATGTGTCTGATGTTTTTTAATGGTTAGACTGGGATTTGGGGAGGGAGACCACAGAGATAAAGTACATATTAGTGCATTTCATCAACATGTATTACCACTATCGATGTTATCCTTGAGCATCTGGCTTAGCTAGTATTTGTCAGGTTTCTCTGCTATAAAGTTACTCTTTTTTCTTCCTTCCCATATTGTGCCAGAGTGAGGAGTTATGCTCCACTTCCTAGAAAGGGGAGTATCTACATAAATTATTTGAAATAAATCTCTATGAAACATGTATCTCTTTTACCCCTTTTATTTAATAATTTATATAAGTCTGGACAAATTTTTTAAATTTCCATGGAGAGTTATTTGATACTTTGGTTTTAGATTCAATACTACATTATTTTGTTACTTATGTTTTTCCATCTGTAGCTCTTGGTAGTTCTTTCAGGTTGGCTCTGATGTCCCTTTGACATGCCTCCCTCCCTATCATTTTGGTTTCTTGAGCCCTTTCTTAGCTGCTGGCACCATGAGATGCTCCAGGCTCCTCCTGTATATTGTCCTGCCCCAGCCCTAGAATCAGTTTTTTCTCTAAGGAACCATGGCCCCTTTTATTAGAGAATGAAATTAGAAGCCAAGGCCTGGGAACTAGGTGTGCTCATTGCTACTGGGATGTTAATGCTTCTAGGCCCTCTGATCTGAGAGAGTAAGAAAATATATGTGTGTATGCTAACTCCTGTATAGTCTACACATAACTACAATATTTCTATATGTATCCATCTGTATGTACATTAAGCTAAACATGAGTTCATATGGATTACTACATGGATCATTCTAGCCTTCTTCTTTTGCTTATCTGTAACCTCCCACCCCTACAGCAAGAAACCTGTTTCCCACCATCAGGCATCCACTTATCTAATCCCATTATGTATATATCATGGTTTCAGAATTGTTAACCTGTAACTTGTGGAAAAAACTTTAAGAGAGTACCATACTTATATACGGTTCCTTTTGTCTTTAGCCTTGTAATCTACACTCACTTCCAAAGTTATTTAGGTCATCCGCTCCCCATCTCCAAAACCTCCTTCTGTGAGGTTTTCTCATACATTTGTAATGCATTTAGATTCTTTTGTCCTCATTCCACCCTGAGATACCTTGACCTTGTAGGGCCACAGGGGCTCTACAGGTTCATGAGGTGTCCCTTATGCTGTGCTGAGGTACAGGATCTGAGAAGTAAAGAGATAGGACACTGAAGAACTGGTGAAGTGCATCTGGACTGGGGGGGGACATGCAACCTGTGAGTGGAGATCAGCAAGAGCCCCCAAATGCCCAGGAGCATCTGTATTTATTAGGTACAATAATAAATTAGGCAGGGTCATGAGTGAAGTCATCATCATAGGCTTAGTAATAGGGCATACATAATCACGTGACTCACAATCGAGGGGACCACCCCATTATGTCACCTAGGCAGAGAGGTAGGCCGTGTGCAGCAGTAGAGGGTCATGTACAGAAAAAGGGGTCCACCCCCATTAGGTCAGTGAGGCAAGGAGGTGGGCTGTGTGCTACAGGTGTCGTGTGCAACACTTCTTATCTGGGGGCTGGAGACTTCAAAGGATTTCTAATAGAAGGATACTGTAAGCTTAATGCAGTGGGAGCTGACAGACTTGTGCTCTTCTCTTAAGATATTTATGGGAGGATGATTTGAGCTAGCACAGAAGCGGAAAAAAGACTGACAAGGTATGCAGCCACTGTGATCAGTCACACCAGAGGGTGGTTCTCCTTCAGTTATTTCTAGGATCTCAGCCTGAGGCCTACTTTCCACAGGAACTGGATTCAAAGTACTACAAGTCCTTTATCAGGAGGAGAGGCTCTTGCTCTAAGTCTGCCCTATAGTGTATGCCCTTTCAGGCAGGGACACCACCGCCTAGATCTTTGGTTCTTGTCCTGGTCTGGCTGTTTTCCCATGTGCTGCTTCTGTTCTGTGACTGCTCTAGGCATTCCTCCTACTACATACTGCTATATGGTTATATGGAAGGATTCTATAAATCAGCACTAAATGTGTCAGTACAGCTCTGACTACAATACCTATGTGATTATATAGAAAGATTATATAGAACTAAGTATGCTAGATATAAGTATTAAGTTTGATTACATAAGCTAGATATATGTAAGCAGTAAGTTGTACTTCAGGCAATAATTCTATAAACTAATATATGATTAGATATGAAGGATTATATAAAGGAAATAGCTGAGTGATAACACTATAAGATATTCTTCAGGCACTAATTGTGCCTGGGGTCTGGACAGTTCTCCTTCCTCTGTGCCCCTGGGGGGTGTTACCCACAGACTTTCTAAATAATATTTTTTAAATTTGAATAACTTAAGGTTCCTTCTTTGTACTGTCAAATACTATGCATTTGATGCAATGCATGGTGTCATGTATCCACCACTACAGTTTATCCATTTACCTACTCAAGACCACTTGATTGCTTTCGGTTTTTGGTGGCAATTCATAAAACAGCTATAAACATTCATGTGCATGTTTTTGTGTAGATATGAATTTTTGAATTACTTGAACAAATACCTAGGAACACGGTTGAGGGATTACATGGTAAACGGTGTTCGGCTTTTGTAAGCAACCACCAAATTGTTTTCCGAGTGGTTACATCGTTTGGTATTCCCGTCATCAATGAATAAGTTCCTGCTGCTTTGAATTCTTGGCAGCAATTGTCATTGTCAGTTGTTTTGGATTTTAACTACTCTAGTAGGTTTGTAGTAGCATTATTCATGTTATGTATCCTTTTGTGTCTGGCTTATTCCACTAAGCTCAGTGTTTTCAAGGTTCATCGATATTGTAATAGGCATCAGGATTTTATTCCGTTTTAAGACCAAATAATATTTTTTGTATGGACAGATTACATTTCGTTTATCCTTTCATCTCCTGATGACCACTTGGGTTATTTCTTCCTTTTGGCTGTTGTGAATAATGCTACTATAATCGTTGTATATAAGTATTTTTTGAGACCTTGCTTTCAGTTCCTTTGGGTATATACCTAGAAGTAGAACTGCTGGGATATATGGTAGTTCTATGTTTAATTCTTTGAGAAACCACCAAGCCATTTTCCACGAGTGCTATGCTATTTTAAATTTCCAATATCAATGCATTTTTCTTCACATTTATAGATTAATTTCATTGGATAGAGCATTCTAGAGTAGTGTTTTCTTTTTTCTCAACATTTTAAAATATTTTATTCTACTCTTTTCTTGCTTGCATGTAATTCTTATCCTTGTTTTTCTATAGGTAACTTTTTTTTTCTTCTGCCTTCTTTCAGTATTATTTGTCTTGGCTTTCTGCAGTTTGAATGTGATAAGCTTAGGCGTAGGTATTGCTATTTTTTTAAAAAAAAAATTATTCTGCTTAGTGTTCTTGGAGCTTCCTGAATCCATGCTTTGGGTCTCATGGATTTGGGAAAGTTCTCAGGCATTTATACTTAAAATTTTTTTGCTTTGTTTTCTCTTGCTTGTCCTTCTGGCATTTCAGTTATGTATGTATTGCAGATATGCTTATGTATCTATGCGCCCATCTGTGTGTCATTCCCTTTTGATATTGTCACACAGTTTTGAATGTTCTGCTGCTTTTTCATTCTTTTTTTGTCTTTACGTTTCAGTTGAGGAATTTTACATTGACCTGTCTTCAAGTTCACCGACTCTTACCTTGGCCTTGTCAATCTACCAATGAGCCCGCTGGAGGCATTCTTCCATTTTGTGACTGTGTGTTTTGATTTGTAGCCTCCTTTCTTAGAGTGTCCATCTGTCTGCTTACCTCCCCATCTCTTCCAAGTGATCTACTTTTTAAACTTCAACGCTTCACATATTAATAATTGTTTTTAAAAATTCCTGCCTGATCGTTCCAAGATCTGAGTAAAATCTGATTATGTTTCTCATAATTGTGTTCTCTCTGGAGACTGTTTCACCTGCCTTTTAGCATGCCTTGCAATATGTTGTTGAAAGCCATATTTGTTGTATTGGATAGAAATTGAGGTAAATAAGCTCTTTGTTTGAGGATTTATATGTTGAACTGGCTGTGAGTGGGCTGTGCTTAATGTCTGCTGTGCTGTGTGTACCACAGGCTTCAAGTACCTCTGAATCCTCATCGTGTTTCTCCTCTTAACTTTGGGTTTCCCTATGTGCTTCTCCTCAAAGAGATTCTGTGTCTCACAGCTCCTTGGATTATCATCCACTGTTACTATACTGGAGTCTTGTTGGTGTGGTGGTAGAAGGTGGGAGAGGGAGACTGTTTTGTAATCTTCCAATGACTCATCCGTGTTTTGATGGGCCTTTGTCTTACAGCTGTGACCCTCATAAGTATTCCTCCCCTGGTGTAGTTTTTGCCCTCTTCCCCCTTCCTTTCTTCAAGCCTTCTCTATAGCCTTGATCTTTGTTGACTGCTTTCTGCCTTAACCCTCATTAGGCGAGACAGGGAGGCTGGAGTGGGCTGATATGGGGAATATCTCCCACCCTGATCTGGGGTAAGGTATCAGAATTGTGCTCTGGCCAAGTCCTTTCACCTGGAGAGTAGGCATTTTGTTGTAGGACTTTCTTCAGCTAAAAGTTGGGTTCTTATCACATGGCCATAAAATATTAGGCTGGCAGACACTTTGAAGGGTGAGAAAAATTGAATTCATTTGGTGAAAAGGAAAAAAAAAAAGGAAACAGAACTCTCAACAAAGCGAGCGTCCTGCTAACTGGTTTCTCACCTCACAGATTGAATTCCAGGTTACCACCCAGATCAGGAGAGGCCAGGCTCTTCCCCCTGCAAATGACATATTTATGTTTTAAAGTTGAATTTATAAATAAACCGATACATTTATAAACAGTTGGTTTTTAGTAAGAGTGCTAAGAACATTCAGTGGGTGAAAGAATAGTCTTTAATAAATGATGTTGGGATAACTGGAAAACCACATGTAAAAGAATGAAATAGAACTTCTATCTCACTCTGTATACAAAAATTAACTCAAAATAAAGACTGAAATATAAGAGATAAAATGATAAAACTCTTAGAAAGAAATGTAGGTATAAATTTTTACAACCTTTGATTCGGCAACAGTTTCTTAAATATGACACCAAAAGCACAAGCAGCAAAAGAAAAATAAATGTTATACTTAGTCAAAAATTTAAACTTTTCTTTATCAAATGATGCAGTCAAGAAAGTGAAAATACAGCTTGCAGACTTGAAGAAAATATTTGCAAATAGTATAGCTGATAAGAGCCTGCTATCCAGAATATATAGAGAACTCTTACAACTCAACAATAAAAAGACAACCCAATTTATTAATAAAAATGGGCAATAAATTTCAATAAACACAACTCCAAAGATGACATACAGGTGACCAAAAAGCACATAAAAATATGCTCAGCATCATTAGTCATCTAGGATATGCAAATCAAAATATCCAGGAGGTACCACCTCACACCGACTAGGATGCCTAAATAAACAAACAAAACTGAAACCCAGAAAACGAGTATCGATGAGCATCTGGAGAAATTGGAACCTTCATATGTTGATGGTGAGAACATAAAATGGTGCAGCCTCTATGGAAAACAGTTTGGTGATTCCTCAAAAAGTTAAACATAGAATTACCGTATGACTCAACATTTCTACTTTGAAGTATATGCACTCTCCCACAATTGGAAACATCTTCCAACAAAAATCTGTACACAAGTGTTCATAGCAGCATCATTAATAATGTCCAAAAAGTGGAAACAACCCAGATGTTCATCAACCAATGATGAGATAAGCAAAATGTATATATCCCTATGATAGAATATCATTCAACCATAAAGAAGAATAAAATATGGATACAAATTACAGCTTGAAAACATTATGTTCAGTGAAACAAGGTAGTAAGAAAAGATAACATATTGATTCAGTGTATATAAAATGTTCAAATAGGCAAATCCATTGAGACAAACGGACTAGTGGTGGTCAGTAAATGGGGAGGGGAGCCTTGGGATATATGAGTTTTCTTTTTGGGGTGATGAAAACATTTTGGAATTAGCACTGATGGTTCCATAATACTGTAAACATACCAAACACCATTGAAATGTTTAATAGGGTTAAACCCTTCATATGGTTAAAATGGTGAATTTTGTTATGTGAATTTTATCTCAACAGCAATTAAAAAAATTCATAATAGTTATTTTATATTCTGCATCTGTTAATTCAAAATTCTAAAGTCTTTGTTGATCTGATTCTGCTAGTTTTGTCTTTGCTTCAATCATGATGTTGTTTTCATATGTGTTTTCTAAGTTTTGACTGTGAGCTGCTCTTTTTCCTTGGAGTATCATTTGCAGAATTAATTTGAAAATTTGATTGAAATTGTGTTTTTTTCCACAGTAATTTCGCATTTATTTCTTGCAGATACTGACAACCTGGGACTAACTGAAAGTAAGTTTGAGTTTGTTTTTGTACTCTTAGTTATTGTGGATTAGATCACTGGCCCATGAAATATATTTTTTTGGGGGGGGTTATGCATTCTTAGGGGAAGTTTCTTCCCTCTTTTTCCAAGCACCAAAGTCAAGACAAATTTCCTCGATGTCTTTTTCTGAATGGCCAGTTTATTTCTGTCCATCTTGACCATCAGGGCACAGTTCTTCCATGTCTTATGTGCTGATTCTTCTTTTAGCCTCCGGATGTTCGGTGAGTCCTAGGCTTCATCCCTTCTCTCTCATCTTGCCATCATCAGAGTGTAAACTCAGTATATTCAGGGTTCAGCAGAATCCTTCACAAAGAAAGAGCTAGCTTTGGTGTGTTCTTGTCTTCAGAGTTCCTGCTTTTATTTTATTTTTGGTCAGTGTGGATTATTTGCTTTGTGCCAACTAATTTAAAAAGATGTTTTGCAAGCCTTAACCTTTATTTTAGTGGTTTCAGTGTGAGAGTTTTTCAGTCTACGTACTTAGCCATTTTACCATAAATAAAAGTCTAGGTTCATATTTTGACCTTGTTATTGGTTGGAAGAGGGTCCCTGTTGTTGGTTTCCTAGCAGTCAACTGTGTATGTGGCCCAGAAGCACTGACACAATACTCAGGTGCTTCTGGCCTTGTACTTGGCCAGTATCATCAGCCGAGGCTGAGGGATGGGGAAGAAGAGTGCAAGGTGCATGCTCAGTGATCCTGGACAAACTCCAGCCTTTGCAGTGGTCTGGTGATGAGCTGCTGTTGAACTTGGGACCACACAATGAAGGCTTCACCTGAAAACTGTGCAGACTTCTTTCCCTTGAGTAGAAAGATCTGAAATAAGCACTCGGACATGTTTAACCACAAATCATTGTTTTTCTCTCTAGAGAATGTCCATACCAGGACAGTAGTACATGGGGTGGGGCAGCAGGTAGATGAGAAGCTTTTTCTTCCAGACACATTATCTCTCTCTGCTGCTCTTGCCATCCACACTATTTGGTAGATCAGTCTCTATTTGAAAGCCTCCTCATCACCCATTCAGTTCCCAACGCAGTTCCAACTGGATCCTGTCCCATTCTACTCCACAGAAATACCTTTCACCATGTTCATTAATGATCTTTTAGTTTATTCAGAATTTACTTTGGATTCTCATCTCACGTGGCCTCTCATCACCGGATGCTCTTGAACACCTCCTCCTTCTTGAAACTCTTACGTGCCTTGGCTTCCTGGTTTTCTTCCTATCTCTATAGGCATTTCCTCTCAGGGAAATGGTTTCTTTCTCTCCAAATGGCATATATCTTCTTTTCTTTTCTTTCCATTTTTTTTATTTTTAAATTTTTTTCTGCAAGGACAGGATCTCACTCTGTTGCTCGGGCTGGCGTGCACTGGTGTCATTATGGGTCACTGTAACCATAAACGTGTGGGCTCAAGGAGTCCTCCTGCCTCAGCCTCCTAAGTAGCTGGGATTACAGGCATGTGCCACAATGCCTGGTTAATTTTTAAAGTTTTGTAGACACAGGGTCTCACTATGTTGCCTTAGCTCCTGGCCTTAAGCAGTCCTCCCACCTTAGCCTTACAAAGTGTTGGGATTACAGGCATGAGCCACTGCACCCAACCCACCAAATAACATTTTTCTTATTCTCCAGCCATTCTTCCATTCTTCTTTCTCCATCTTTTTAACAAATATTTAACAAGCTCTATGTTTGAGATGGAATTGACAAGTGAATAAGATAGGCATGATCCCTGCTTCAAAGAGTTTGCAATCTAGCATGGTATAAACAGATATTAAAGTGAGTTTTGGGAATATATAACCAGGGACCCTAGTCAGTTCTGGGAGGCTGACCTCAAAACTCATATCTAAAAGGTAAGTTATAGCCAGTTGGCCATTGTGAGTAGTCAGGTATGGGAAGCAGCACATTCAAAGACCCAAAGTCAAGAGAGAATGTGTGTTTAAGAAAGAAGACGGCATGGAGAGAGCCAAGGGAAGAGTGGTGAGAAATGGAGCTGGAGAGGTAGGCAGGAGTTACGTTTATAGTCTTGGGTGCAGGTGTGGAGAATGAATTGAAGCTGGCCAGAAGGGAAGTGGTGAGAGAAGTTAGGAGCCCATCGTGGAACCTCAGGAGAGAGATAAGGATGATTTGGCCAAGGGTGGCACAGTGTGCCAAACAAAAACAAATCCAAGTTAGGTGAGGAGGGACTTTCTTGAAAAGGATGATTGCAGTGGGGGTAAGGAGGACTGTTGCAAAAGAGAGAATGCTCTGCCCATGAGATTTGTAAGGGGACCCCAGGCAAAGCAGAGGAAGGCTTTTCTTCGGTAGGGAGGAGTGAATACGACTGAAAAGAACTGGGTGTGGGAAAGTGGGATGAACTGAGGCAGGTGGAGGGATCAGACACTAAATCTGAGAATGCTTTTTCCTGGCATCAACCTGTTCTCAGGAGACCTGTTCTTCAAGTAGGAACCACACTCCTTAGGCTGAGGGAGGGTCAAAGTTAGGGGCCGAAGGAAAGAAAGAAACCTAACTAAAGTTTGGTCAAATCAGATTAATGGGCATCTTATTTTGATTGACAGTAGGGATGCACAGTTCATCTAATGGTTTATGAAGCAAAGGGTGGAATTGGAGGATCTGAGCCTGACTTTGCCATAGTAAACAAAGGTGGGGGCCGGTATCTGAGGGTCTTATCTAAGTTATATGGGGAGGGGGATTCTTTACAATAAGTCATTTTTTAGAGCATAAAAGAATAGGAAATCTCTTAATCACCACTGTTCTCTGGAAGCACAGGACTCAAGTAAAAGTCAACATTGTCAAGTGGGTTGGAGGAAGTAAATTTGTTTAAGAAATAATCAGCAGTGGTTCACAGATTGTGCTGGTAGATTGAAGAGAATAAAGAAAAGAGAAGAATTAACGATGTCTCGAAGTCTCTGGCTTGGGGACTGAGTGAGCGACAGTGTGCAAATGAAGACAGTGAGATAGAAAAAAGGTCATTTGATATGATGAGAAGATGGAGGAAATACCCACAGATATTTTCACTTTCTTTTCTACTCATACCCTCTTAGTCATCAAATTATTTCCGTCTTATCTCTTAAACGTGTCTTAAAGCCAACTGCTCTGCTCCTTCCTTAGTTCAGACTTCGATCCTCTGTTGCCTGCACTATTAAATTCGCTTTCCAGCCAGGCTCTTTGCACCCTGGTGTGCTCTCACAATCATAACCTGCGTCTGCCACATTCTGCTGGGATAATGTATCTAGATGAATTACAGTGTGTCACTCATGCTTTCAAAAGCTTCCCAGTTGCACATATGTGTGGGCCTCCAATAAACTTTCTTTAGTCTCCTTAAACTTAAGGAGAGTTTGGAATGATAAATAAAGGTTTTAAGACGTATCTCACCCTGTCCCTTTCCTAAATGAGTTACTGTTCCTCTTTAGAAATTTATCTTTACCTTTTATTTCCTTTAATAATTTTTATTCCTTTGTCATTTCTTTCATTGGATTTTGGGTTCCTTTGAGGAAGGGTCCAGTGTCCTTAACTTCTGTCTCCTCCGTGCGAACAAAGTAACTTGCATCTAATAGATGCTCAGTAAGTCTTTGTTGAATGTTTGATTAAATTCTAGGTGCACAGAGATCTCCTTGAAGTTGTTTTCTGCTAGCTTCTTCAGCTCCACTTTACCTGTAAGTGAAGGAACTCTCTTCCCTATTGTGATTTTAGGGGAACTGTGAATTTCCCCACTCTGTGAGATTTTCAATCTCTCCATAAACCCTTTCTTTATTTCTTTTAAGGTGTTCTCTCTTTCCTTTTGCCACTCTAGAACTGACATTTGAAGGTGGAGCCACAATGGTCCGAGACCTCTGAGTATGAAGGAGTTGATCTGGTAGCTTTACTTGTTGGCGGGAGGGAGTATTTTGTGTTTGGGGAGTGAGAAAAGGGGCAGAAGGAGGGAGTGGAGAATGCTAAAAAAAGAACTTATGAATCTCTGTGGATGATCCTTTTAGAAGCATTATTTTTTATGGATAATTCATGACACCTATTATTATTACAGGCAGCACTGAATGGTGATTTCAATCTATGTTCTGTGGAGCCTTAGCTCTCAGTAAGGGTGCTTCTGAGACTTCTACACCTGGTGGGTGGGGGTGGCAGATGCCCAGGGAATAGTGTCCCAGGCCTCTCACTCCTGCCCCCATTCAGCCAGGGTACCTCACTGGATTCAAACCTGGAATCACACCTGCCCCATTTTAGCTGGTATTCTATTGATACCTGTTTGATTTTTGTTTGTTTTTAATGTTCACATCCTCCCTGGGAATGACAGGTTCTGTTTTTCCTTTTAACTATTTTAGCACACAGAGTTCACAACTTGTTCCAGCTACGATGGGAAATGTTCAGTCCCGATTCCCCTTGTACGGTATTTCCAACTAGGCTCCTAGGTCTTAAGATTGACAGGAGGGGCCTGATTCTGTTTCCCAAGATGTGTAAGGTGTCAAAAGAGGCTCTAGAAATCTCAGAAACAGAGCAGCTAAGGAGTTTTAAAATCAGGCTCTTGAGATCAAGGGTATTGAAAAGGCACTTAGAGTCTCCCTGGGGTGCTGAGAACATCACCCACATCTGTGCTTTAGCCAAGCGGTGCTCCTGTTGTCTCTTTTAGTTACTGGGACTTTGTGGAATGTTTCACTTGATAACAGGGTCCTACTGCCAATGGGAATTTGAGGCTTAGAAGATTATTAAAGCCTTTTTCAACTAAAATATGTTCAGTTCATGTCCTTTCTTACGAGGCAATAATGAAGGGGACATTGTTACAGGCTTTTTGTTGTACAGAACATCAACAATAGTTCACGAGGCATGGAGGGTTGAACCCTGGATGGCTTTGCCTCAGAACGGCAGATTTGAGTCTCTCATACATAGGAGAGGAAATAGAATCTTAGTTGCTAGGAATGCATGATGCATTCTATGAACGTGCGTTTTAATGCCAGTGTCAGGGCGAACTTCCACCAACTGTCTAAACATTTACTGAACCAAATAATAGCATGCAAAATACGTGGGTTTCAGATATTTGCCATCTTAAAACAGCACTTAGTCATTAACTTAATCACAGCTGCTATATGCCAGCAAGTGTATCTTGTTTGTAAACAACACATCTGCTACAGGCAGGAAGAGAGAGCTCTGCTGTGGTCGTGCACAGCAGCCTGCTTAATGCTGGGATGTGCATCTTGAGTGTCTGAAACACACAGAGCCGTGTCTCAGACCAAACCTGCTGACTCTAGTGGAAACAACAATTTAGGGTTTATTTCCTCCCAAGTGCTGCTTTTGTCGTTTTTCTCTCAGCAGGCTTAATTTGGAGAGATGTCCGGATGTCCATGGTCATGGGTTCCTTGGAAATGAGACATAGCCTCCCAAATAGTTGCTTACTCTTTGTTACGGACTGAGTATTTATGATCCTTCCAAATTCATATGTTGAAGCCCTCACCCACACTGTGGCTATATTTGGAGGTAGGGCCTGTGAGAAGGTGATGAAAACATGAGTCATAGGAGGGGGGCCCTAATGTGATTGGGCCATTGTCCATAAGAGAAGTGGGAGAGACACCAGAGCTTGCTCTTTCTTCCATCGCCATGTGAGGACACAGGGAGAGGGTGGCCATCTGCGAGTGAGGACGAGAACTCTCACCAAGAACCAGATTGGCTATTACCTTGATGTTGGACTTCCCAGCCTCCAAAACTGTGAGAAAGAAATTTCTGGTGTTTAAGCCGCCCAATCCTTGGTATTTTGTTATGGCAACCAAAGCTAATACTCCTTATTTTTCCTTCTCTAAATTCCTGAATCTAACTTTTTCTTAATGCCAATAGTATTGGGATTTCCAGCATCTGAATCTTTGTTTCTCATTTCTCAACAGCTATTTCAACACATCTTATTTGGCCATGCCACTTGATTTCTTCCTTTGGTATTAAGAGAAATTCTTAGTCTCTGCCTGAGAGAAAGTATTTTGACTTCTTGTGGGTTCCCGTAACATGGCTTAAGCCATTCATGCTCATTGTTTCTCTTTGTTCAGGCCCAAGGGATTTAGAATGACTTGTTTAGACTTTAAGTTTTGTGGTTGACACTGTTAGTTGTCTATGTGGCAACCATTTCTCCTTCTTCCTTGCTGGAAAGAAAAAAACAAAAAAACAAAACAAAAAAACTCCGATTTTGCTCTGGGCAGCAGTATATCCCAGCCCTAAGAACAGAAATCAAAATTGGTCTAAATCAAGATTGAAATCCTTGATTCTGGCTTTCATTGAGATTACTATGTGACCTAGTTCTGGCAAAATGTATTGAAGTGCAAGTCTGACAAGGAGTAGGCAGATGGAACTGGTATTCGCCTTGCCCCCTTTCACCTGCCTTTTACATGGATCTGATTTGTGGAGCTGTACTTTTGTGATCATCAGGATGAAAATTGGGATGATAAGGGTGGTGAAACGAAAAAGAAAGAGACCAGCCATGAGCATCACTAACTGGTGAAAAGTATCAGTAACTGCCTACTCCAGATTTCTTTTTCTAAGCATAATATCTTTGATATTCTTCTATATTGTGCAGGGATTTGTTCCTTTGTATCCGTGCATTCTGTTCTGCAGATATATTACCACAATTCAGTCTCCTATTGATGGAAATTTGAGTTGTTCCAGTTTGGGGGGATTATCTGTAAGTAATAAACATTCAAATGTAAGACTAATAATAACACATCCATGTACAAGTTTTTTCTGGACATGTTTTATTCCTTTTTCGGGAGAAAATTTCTAGGAGTAGAATACCTGGGGTGTAAGATAAGCGTATATTGAATTTTTGTAAAAGAAATAGCTAAACTTTTTTCCCAAAGTGATTTTTCTATTCTTCATTCCCATCAGCAGTGTGTAAGAATTCCAATTGCTTCACAAAATTCATCATCACTTGGTATTGTCAGTCGATTCATTTTAGCCGTGCTGTGGGTCCCTAGTGGCATGTCGTTGTCCTTTATGTTTGCAATTTTCTAATGATGTTGAACACTTTTTTATGTGACCATTGGCTCTCTGTGTGTGTGTGTGTATTCTTTTTTTTTTTTGGTGTGATGAGCTAGTCTTTTGCCCATCAAAATAAATTGGGTTGTTTTTCTTTTTGTGATTAAGCTGTAGAAGTTCATTATATGTTTGGGATAGAAGTCTTTTATCTGCTGTAGGTATGGAAATAGTTCCTCCCAGACTACAGTTTGTTTATTGCGCTGCTTAAGTAATTCCTGTCATGCCCCAGAGTCCGCAGACAATAGTATCGGCCTC
This sequence comes from Cebus imitator, assembly GCF_001604975.1. Classification (NCBI taxonomy): domain Eukaryota; kingdom Metazoa; phylum Chordata; class Mammalia; order Primates; family Cebidae; genus Cebus; species Cebus imitator. The sequence goes on from NW_016107627.1 coordinate 2,157,730, forward strand.
GAGTCCTTGGCTGGCTGTGCTATCTCTCCAACTCCTGCAGCGTCTCTTGCTCCCAGCAACTTGGTTTCCTTGTCAGCTTCCTGAAGTGCTGTGTTCTTTCCTGACTCCTGACAAAGACTGTTTTCTTCATCGAACTCAACCCAGGCTCCTCTGAGCACTTTCCTCCATTAGAGTCTGAATTCTGCAGTCAGTGTCCAATTTTGTTAAGAAATTTTGCTAAGTCTGTTTGGCAAGAATCCTTCTTCCTCGATATTTGAGCACCCCGACACCTGATTGGATTCTTCTTCACCCACCACTACCCCCCAGGGTGTGTATGTGATCACCCTGGTCTATCTTCAGTAAGAATCCTGCTGGGTGAGTTTAGCCAAAATCTTCCCTTCCTCCCTGGTGTTTCCTCTTAGTAATTTCCATCCACCAACCCCCACCCTTCTCCTGGGCTTTAATTTCCCACTTTTTCTTGTATTCGGAGTTGAGCTCAATTGTTCTCCCACCACAAAATCCCATTGCAGGGATACTCATACCTATCATGGTGGTCCTGAATAAAGTGTGCATTACATTCCTTTAAAAAATATCACAAAATAAACCAGGCACAGAAAGAGAAACATTGTATGTTCTGACTTATCTGTGGGATCTAAAAATTGAAACAGTTGAACTAATGGACACAGAGGATAGAAGGATGGTTCCCGGAGGCTGGGAAGTGTAGTAGCGGGTTAAGAGGGAGGTAGGGATGGTTAATGGGTAAAAAAAGAAAGAATTAATAAGACCTACCGTGTGATAGCACAATAGGGTGACTATAATCAATAATAATTTAACTGTATATTTTAAAATAATTTAAAGAATGTAATTGGATTGTTTGCAATTCAAAGAATAAATGCTTGAGGGGATGGACACCCCATTCTCCATGATGTGCTTTTTTTACACTGTGTGCCTGTAACAAAACATCTCATGTACCCCATAAATGTACATACCTATAGTACTATATACCTATAGAACTGTGTGTAAACATAGTATATACATGTATACTTGTACCCCAAAATATTTATTATTTAAATAAACAGAGCAAAAAAAAGTATCATGAATAATTCTTTCTTTAACACTCCGTGCTTTTACCTTGGCTCTGCCTGTTAGGCTGCCTGGTGATGTGATTTCGCTGTGTCCTCACCCAAATCTCATCTTGAATTTTATCTCCTATAATTCCCATGTGTTGTGGGAGGCACCTCGTGGGAGATAATTGAATCATGGGGGTGGTTCCCCTGTGCTGTTCTGGTGGTAATGAATAAGTCTCACGAGATCTGATGGTTTTGTAAGGAGAAGCCCCTTTCCTTTGGCTCTCATTCTCTCTTGCCTGCCCCCACATAAGATGTCCCCTTGCTCTTCCTTCATCTTCTGCCATGATTGTGAGGCCCCTCCCATGTAGAACAGTAAATCCACTAAACTTCTTTCCTTTATAAATTACCCAGTCTTGGGTATGTCTTTCTTAGCAGTGTGAAAAACTAATACATCTGATCTGTCTCCCTGCTGATTGACTGTGCATTTTTTGTTTATGACATTCATCTCTGCATCCCATCAGACATTTCCTCTCCTTTCATGCTTTATACCTACAAGTTTTGTGTCACTGCCTGGATCATTAGCTCCTTGAGGATGGGGAATGCATCTTGTCTTTTCCTTAGCAAGGCACTGATGTGCAAACGTGCTAGGAGCCCTATGTGTAAAAATGTTTCAGAGTAGAAATCTTCTTAACAGGAGGCTTTAGGGAAGATCTTTTTTCAGCTTCTTAGCTCATTAGAGTTGGCTGTTTGCCATTTCTTCCTCTGATTTCTGATGAGAAATTGAGTTCATTTTGTACATTTGCACAGTCTTTCTACATATTCATGATGACTTTTTATTTTATAGTTCCAAATAGTTCATTAAATATGTGCAGAATTGGAAGTACAGATCATCTTTTATGAGAACATTATACCATAATATTCTGGCTTCAGGGAATTGAACAAATTGCAAACTCTCAAAATCTGAGTTTCCAGAAGATCACTATAATAAATTTTTGTGAAATAATAGAAAAAAGATAACTTCTTACTCATGTTTTAGTTATTAATTTAAGGTATCCAAGAGTACTGGGTCAGGTTCTTAGGGACCACATTGACACCTGGTGTCAATTAGCCAGACATGAATATTTTTGGAAGAATGTTACTGCTTCATTGATGAATGGAAAATCTAAGGAAGTATAAGACTTTTCCCCTTCCTGGGAGATGGATTATTTACTTACGAGTCCAGAATTTCCTTTCTCTCATGCACCATAACAACAATAACAAAACTTTCTTATAGGGTAACATGTGGTCCCTTGGGGATCTCTTATTGGGTGGCCATATTGGGAATTTGGGGATAAAAGGAATTGTCTATTGGGAGAGAGAAGGATTTTTCAGGAATTAAAAAAACGATCTTTCCGTTAATTTATTTAAGCAAACTGATTGATTACATAATGTAACTCAAAAGACAAAAGCTGAAGAGAGATTCTATCTATGCTATGGGTGATTAGGGAGCCTAGTGCTAAACTTTGGAAGTAATTTCATGGCGAATGACTATGTCGTCCAACAAAATGTCTAAATGTCCCTTGATCTCCCCTCAAAGAAGCCTTCTGAGATCAGTGGAGAATTGGTCCAATAAAACACAACATTTCCTATGTCTTTATAAAGTGTTGGGGTATGAGCTGGGTTCATGTGTGCTCAGAGAGCAGAATTCAGATGTGGCAATTTGTTTTTAATTTCCATGATTACAGGGTTGTAGAAAGCAGACCCTTTCAAATATCCATTTGGAGCTTTATCTACTTCAAGAAGATAAATATGTGAATGCATATTGTCCGTCTGTTTCTCTGGATGGGTCCATCTCTCAGCCACACACTCAGCCCTCGGCAGCTGATCTGCACGTTCAATATCAAGTGCTTCCTTGTCCTCTGGTTTCCCTTTGGGGCTGACCAATGGGGATCCTGGCAGGACATTGGAGAGAGGCAGGAGAATGAAATAAGAGTAGTTTTTTTTTTGGTTTGTTTGTTTTTTGTGATAGAGTTTCCTTCTTGTTGCCCAGGCTGGAGTGCAATGATGCCATCTCAGCTCATTGCAACCTCTGCCTCCTGGGTTCAAGTGATTCTCCTGCCTCAGCCTCCTGAGTAACTGGGATTACAGGCATGCACCACCACACCCAGCTAATTTTGTGTTTTTAGTAGATACAGGGTTTCCTCATGTTGGTCAGGCTGTTCTTGAACTCCTGACCTCATGTGGTCCACCTGCTTCGGCCTCTCAAAGTGCTGGGATTACAGGTGTGAGTCACCGCACCCAGCCAAGAGTAGTTTTTTTAAACCACCGGCACCCTCCCTGTGAGGTCACTTCAGGCTGTGTCCCTTGGTCAAAGGTCATTGCCCATTTCAAGGTAACATCCTAAGCCCAACTCTTTTCTAGGTGTATGTAACTGGTCTCTCTGTTCATCTGTTCGGCCCAGGTATGGTGATAGTACTGGGTTGCTAACACCAGGTCACTGTGCTATCTTCTGCAGTTACCTGCCTCCCCACCTTGGCCTTGGTAAACAAACTCTTTCTAAATAAGCTTCCACATATTACACTTATTATAAGTGTGCCATTTGGTTAGTATCATGGCTGATATATCACACTACAAAATCATATTCTGTTCAGAAATTTATTTATTAAAGGTACAAGTAAACTGATTAACTTCTGGCATTATTTATGCCCTTTGACCCATCCCCTGTTGACCCTAAAATGGCCATTTGGAGTCCCTGAGGGAAGTGAGAGGTAATTAATCCCTTTACTTATAGTAGAGGTCTTCATGTGAAGTAGTTTCTGTTATTTTAACTCAAAAGCTAAATGCAGACTCTGGCTTGGGCAGATACAAAATTCCCTTTCCTCAGCAATACAGAGATGCTGGATGAAATATGATAACAATTAAAAATATTTAATATATCCAACCACTTGATACCTATTAGGATGGCTACTACTTAAAAAAAAGAGGGAAAATGACAAGTATTGATAAGGATATGGAGAAGTTGGAATCCTCACACATTGCTGGTGGGAATGTAAAATTGTGCAACCTCTGCGAAAAGCAGTCTGGAGGTTTCTATAAAAGTGAACATAGGATTCCCCACGAGCCAGCAATTCCACTCCTACTATATAAGAATTGGAAGCAAGGAGTCAAACAGATACTTGTACAACAATGTTTATTGTGGTGGTATTCATAATAGTCAGATGGTCGAAACAACAGATGAGCGGTATATCCTTGAAATGGAATATGATTTGGTCTTTAAAATAAATGAAATTCTGATAGTGCTGTAACATGAATGATCATTGACAACATTATGCTGAGTGAAATAATTTAGTCAGAAAAGGACAAATACTGTATGATTCCACTGATGAAGAACCTCAAATACTCAAATGTATAGAGATAAAAAGATTAGAGGTTACCAGGGCCCTATGGGTGGGGAGAATGGGGGATTATTGTTTAATGGGTACAGAGTTTCAGTTTTGGATGATGAAAATGTTCTGGAAATGGACAGTGATGAGGGTTGTACAACATTGTGAATGGACTTAATGCTAAAGAATTATATAGTTAAAAATGATTAAAACAGTAAATTTCATGTTAGGTATATTTTATCAGGGGAAGTCCCCCAGTATATCTAAACTGAAATCAAGAAAAGGAAATCAATCGGTGTCAAAATTAAAGACAGAACTAGGAGCAACATGAAGAGGGTGGGCGAAAAGCCTTATAAGATTGTGAGGTGGGTAGCCGTGGAAAGTGGTTTCGGCCTCAGCTGCTTGTTAAAATCACCTGGAGAGCTTCCAAAAGCACTCGTGTCTGGACCTCACCCCCGGAGATTTGATTTAATTGGTTTGGGGGTGACCTGAGCTTCCTGTGTAACTAGCTTCTGGGGATTCCCACGGATTTGAAAGCTCTCTGAATATGAGCTCACAGCCAACATTACAAATCATATGAGGAAGGGAGGGAGGGTCAGGCCCAAGCAAAAGAAAACAGAACAGTATAAAAGATAACTTAAAAGTAAATGTGTTTTCAGGGAGAGGAACATCACATACCAGGGCATACTGGGGGGTGGGAGGCTATGGGAAGGAGAGCATCAGGAGAAATACCTAATGTAGTTGATGGGGTGATGGATGCAGCAAACCACCATAGCATGTGTGTACCTATGTAACCTGCACATTCTGCACGTGTACTCCAGAACTTAAGTATAATAATAATTTAAAAAGTAAGTGTATTTCAAGCGTTCAAAGATTTAAATGAAGGAATAGGAGCCAGAGTAGGAACATGACACTGTGACAAGATTTGAAAGAGAACTGAAGAAAAATTCTGCAAAGTAAATTAGATCAAAAGTTGGAAAACTTGAGAGCATTTATGGGGCTTGGGACAAAGTAAGCCAGCTGTAAGATATGCCTAAGGGACATTCCTGGATGACAGAACAGAGAGAATGGAGGAGAGAGGCAATGGGGGGAATATTCCATATCGAGGAAAGATGCAGATTCTCAGATTGAAAGAACACACTGTACTAAAATATTAAAGTAACCCCAGATGCATTAAACTGTAATCAAAGACAAAGAGAACATCCTCCGCTCTGCCTGAGAAAGAAGACTGATGACTTAGAAAGGTGCCTGCCCCCAGCAGTAAGACGGAATGAAAATAGCCTTTAAGAGGTCGAGGAAAAACACACATTATTATTTTAATTCAAGAGTTAAGGCAAAATTGGACACTTTCATATTTACAAAGAGAAAGAAAATGTGCTTCATCCAGGTCTCCTCTGAAGGAACTAACAAAGTTTGTATGTTTGTAGAAGGGATATTGCACAATTTTTAAAATTAAATCGAAGCATTACATATTAATACTTGTGAGATGAGATGAACCATTTACTTAGGGAGAAATTTGTAGCCTTTCATGCATGAATTAAAAAAAAAAAAAAAAAAAAAAAAAAAAAAAAAAAAAAAAAAAAAAAAAAAAAAAAAAAAAAAAAAAAAAAAAAAAAAAAAAAACCACCCTAAAACAAAACGGAGTAAACCCAAGCAGAAGGGAAAATACAATAAGGATACAATCAGAGATGAACGAACTATGCCAGTAAAATGATTATTAAGTAGACTATCTGGGTATCTACGCATTTATGTGTCTATGTATCTCTCACCTTTAGAAATCAATAAAAAAGCAAAAAATAGAGTAAAGGTAATGAGCAAGCCTTTCATACGAACAGAAACTTTAATGGTTAATGAACATGAAAAGATGATCATCCTCACTGCTCATTAAAAAAATGTCAAGTAAGAAAAATTGAGATATTCTTTTACACCCATCAAATTATCAGACATTAAAAATGAAAATGTGTCAGTACAAATAAGGACATGGGAAAGCAGGAACTCAGATCTGCTGCTGGCAGGTGCTTGATCAGTGTAGTGACTTAAGAGAGCAGTTGGGCAGCTGTCTGGTAGAGCTGAGGATGTACACACCCACATTTCCACTTCAGCTGAGTGCCTCTGATGTTCACTGCAAAATAGATTTTGCTATGGCAAGAAATTGGAACTTGGATGTCCGTCAATAGAGTTAAGCATAAATTATTAACTAGAATCTCCTGAATATTATACAGTATTTAAGATGAATGGCCTATATCAGTGTGTACCAATATGGGTTGATATTAAAAACAGTGTTGATATGCTCAGTGAAATAAGCCAGACACAAAAGGACAGAAATTGTGATTATTACATTTAGGTGAGGTACCTAGAATAGTTAAATTCATAGAGACAGAAAGTGGAATGGTGATTGCCAGGGGCTCGGGAGAGGGGAGAAGTAGGGAGGTATTGTTTGATGGGTACAGAGTTTCTATTCAGAATGATGAAAAAGTTCTGGAAATAGATGTGATTGTTACAGAACATTGTGCACATACTTAATGTTACTAAATTGGATGCATAAAAATAGTTAAAATATACATCTTACGTATGTTTACAATAAAAATGTTAAAAATCCATAATGTTGAGTAGAGAAAGAAATTTGTAGGAAGACAGGTATATATATTTCAAGATATCTAAGATTGTTTATGATATATGCATGTGTATTGAAAGTATAACTCATGAATGGCCAGGATGTACCCAGTTGCAACACAGTGGTTTTACTGGTGAGGGGAAGAGTAAAATGAGAAGCCTCAACTCTATGTGATAGTTCTTAAAAAGTCAAAGTTCTGAAGGAAACATAACAAAATAGCAATATGTAATTCTTAGTGGTGGTATGTGCACCTTTGAAATGTTCGCATTAAAAAAATCACCAGGACCATGGTTTGGGGAAATTTTCTCATCATTTAATCAATGATTTCCAACATTTACAAGATAGCCTGGTGATGGGTTGGAGGTGGAGAGGGGGGTACTGTACATCTCTCAAACGTCTGTTGACATCCTTTCTTACTCCAGGGAAGTTAATCACCAGACATTTCCATGTACTGTGGTGGACCAGGTGTGAAAGGAGTGATCCTTGTATTTCGTCAAGTGAAGGTGAGCCAGTTTTTCCTGGAAGACCTTCCACTCTCGGTCCTCCGCGAAGGGAAATCATCTGGTGCCTTCTGGCTGGTTGAATTGTACATGGATTCTAGCTAACTGTAAATAACCATGAACAAAGAATATCTCAGTAGCCAATATTTTTCTCTGCTGGTATCAAATGAAATTCATTTGGTATCAGCTGGAGTTTTTATAGTGCTAATGGAAGTTATTTTCAGTTATCACGTCGGTCCGTAAGTATACAAAGGCAGCAATTTCACTGGAAATCTGGAGATCAGTTAGTATGTAGGGGGTATGCTTTAGACTGTTTCTGCAGTGTAAGCTTTTATCTTAAGAAATGTGGGGAATCATAAATAAGAAGGGAATGATGAAACAGAACATCCAGCAAGGCTGAAGGGCGGGCTTAGAAACGTTTCATAGCATGCACATCTGAACTCCAAGATGTGGTGAAGTCCAGGAAGCCGTGGGCGCAATAGGGAGCTTCCGCATCTGAGAGCTCATTCCCCTGAATGTCAGTTAGCACCCCTCCCCATTCTAACGATGGCTCTTTAAATACTGACAGTTTTTGCTTCTGTGCAGCCTCTATTTGATCTCATTGCATGGGGTAGAGGAATGGAGCCGGAGCCATCAATTCTTGTTTTTTAATAAACTTGTGTAATTTGACCGTACCCCCACCAGGTACAAGAATGACAATGGAGCCCTGTAAATAAAAATCTGCTCCCTGCAGGATTTTAATTATTTATATTCTTTCAGCAAACGGAACCCCTATCTGTTGTTGATGATAGCATGTGCTTAGATTTAAGGATCAAAATGCAGTGCCAAGGTTGCTTAGCCCAGGGAGGGACAGTTTAATTTTCCCCCTATGAACGTGGAAATGCTGAATGCCTGAGATGGTTGTGCCAAATATCACAGCTGATAGCATTGCAGAAAGCTTGTTTTGTAGTAAAGACTCAGAGTTTAAAGGATCTTTTTCTCCCCATGAAGGCCAAAGGTAGGGTCCTCTGACTCCCTTACTATGGTACATGTCCAACCCTTGACAGAATACTGCTTTTAGAAGGAATAAGCAAGAACTGTAATGCTTAAAATGGTTAACGTGATACATTTTTATGTTATGTATGTTTCATCACAATGTGTTTACCATGTTATAAATGGATAAAAAAGACCAGTAAGCAAGTCAACAAGGTTAGTTCACACACGTTAGTTAGGCACGGAACACCATGCCAGGTACTGGGCAGGGGGATGGTAAAGATTGCTGGGAATAGCAATGCTGTCTTCATTCCTTAAAAAAATTCAACTAACACATAATAATTGTATATATTTATGAGTACATAGTGATGTTGTGATACACATAATGTATAATAATTAGATCAAGGTAATTAGCTACTCATCTCAAACATTTATCATTTCTTTGTGTTGGAAACATTCAATATTCCCCTTCTAGCTATTTGAGACTATAATTAATATATTATTGTTAACTGCAGGCATCCTACCTCTGTGCTACAGAACGCTAGAACTTATTCTCTCTATTTAGCTGTAATTCTATATTCTTTAAAACTCTCTCCTGATTTTCCCCTTTTCTCTACCCTTCTCAGGTGCTATTCTCTGTTCTACTTTTTACTTCTACGAGTCATTCCTTTTTATAGCTGCTTTCTCTTATGATCCTTTCCTAGCTCTGAGTAAAGTGCCTGGCTAACAGTGGATGGACAGGTGTTTATTGAATAAAATAAAAGATATGCTCCCTGCTTTTGAAGAGCAGAGCAGAAAGAGCACTGTTTTCCAAAAAAAAATCTAAGGGGGATTATTTATTCGCATGTATGCATCCTTTGTTTGCATCTGAGCCAGGTCGTGGATGTGTAGTGAGTGCTGTTGGGGATCCACTCAGATCTGGTCGTTGAACCAGTGCACCTGCCCCAGCTTCTGGGAGCCTTGGTACCCACAGCTCACAGCTGCCTTTGGCCAGCCAAGAGCCACTCTTTATCAGCTTCAGATGGCTGCATCTTTGCTTTCTTTATTCTTCAGTCCTATCCTACTATTCTGTTCCTCCTGTGATCTGTCACCCAGTAAATCCCTGTAGTGAGTCCTTGTCTTAGACTTTGCTTTTACGAGAGCTGACCAAAGATAGCATGTAAAAGGCATTCTCTACATACTCAGTCAATGAATGAGCACTCCTTTGGTCATCTTTGATGGAAATCAATCTGTCTAGGAGCCACACGTTGGTACAAAATCCAAGGGTTGTAAGAGTGGGATGATGAAGCACACAATCTGAGGACTTCGTAGGGGTTGGAGGAATGTGGGCAGGGGAGAAGACGTCAAAGCATTTTTTTTTTCGTGGTTTCACTCCTGAACTTGAAGAGACAGCACAAATCCACATCACTTCCAGCCTCTCTAAATAATGTTATTTCTTCTACTTCCCTTATCACACAATAAGATAAGGTTTTTGGAAACAAATGGTTTTCAGACAATTTTGTGATTCAGGAGATACAGGAATACTTATCCCTGGAATCATTGCATGTCTTACACTGTATGCTATTTTGTAATTGGTACTTTATGCCAACAATTTGGAAGGGTCATGTATCTCCAAATCACCAGCATGAATGCCAGATGTATAGTATGATGTTAATTTTTTTCGATTGTTAAAAACCATTTATCGCTTGTAATTTAGTTCTTACGTCATTGAAAGCACTCAATTTATTGTGTGACATGATGCAACTGGTCTCACAGGCTCAGAGCTGTGTTCTCCTTTGCATCTTGTTTGCAATTCCCCTGAGTCTCTTCAAAGCAGGATCGATACTTCTGCCTTTCAGCTCTTACATTGCAGATAGGTCTCACGAAGGAAGGTGCCACTCTGGGCTGGATGTGTCTTTTGTTGAGGGTCGTCCTTTAATGGAGCTCTTTCTGACACTTTGCTAGAGGGCTCAGAGTTTCAACTTCATCTAGTGTTTCAGAGCTTCAATCTTTGTAAACTGATACTCATCAACATTAGCAAATATCACTGAAAACACCATTGCACACTTGGCTTTCCACATTTTTTTTTAATTTTTTTGAGACCAGGTCTCTCTCTGTTGCCCAGGCTGGAGTGCAATGGTGTAATCATATCACTGCAGCCTTAACCTCCTGGGGTCACACAATTTTACAATCCTCCTGCCTCAGCCTTCCCGGTAGCTGAAACTACAGGCATATGATACCATGCTTGGCTAATGTTTTTTTAGAATTTTTTTTTTCTGTAGGTACCCAGTTTCACTCTAGTCTCAAACTCCTGGGCTCAAGCAACCCTCCTGCCTTGGCCTCCTAAAGTATTAATATTTTGAATAAAGAGCAAACCAAAGGCTTTTGTGAAAACAGAACTTGTGTCTCCTCTTCATTCTGGTGTGGAGAGGATGCAAATATCAACAGGGCTGCTGTCTTTGCCTCAATCTGTCCAACAGCTGCCATTTCTGATTGTTTAAGTCATCCTGGTTATATTGGCTTTTTATTTTTTGTGGGGACCTAGGGTTAGGGTTACCATATAATCACACCCAGATGCCGCACTTAAAATTCAAGCACTCAGTTTTTAACTATGATGAGATTAGAAACTGTAGATAATGAATAGAATTTTGAGAAAAATGTTAAAAAATACTCTGAGGAGGTCATTGTCTGGTTTGTGGTTGTTTAGCCTAAATGTTGGAGCTGGCAAATCCCTTGTATGTTTTCTTTGTCTTATTTCTTTTGTTTTCTTTTGTTTTGTTTTTTTGTTTTTTTAAGACAGAGTCTCACTCCATCACCCAGGCTGGAGTACAGTGGTGTGATCTTGGCTCACTACAACCTCCGCCTCCTGGGTTCAAGCGATTCTTATGCCTCAGTCTCTGGAATAGCTGGGGTTATAGGCACCCGCCACCACGCCCAGTTAATTTTTGTATTTTAGTAGAGACAGGGGTTCTGCATGTTGGCCAGGCTGGTTTCGAACTCCTGACCTCAAGTGGTCTGCCCACCTTGGCCTCCCAAGGTGCTAGGATTGCAGGTGTGAGCTGCCTTACCTGGCCATTGTGTTATTTTTTTACACATCACATTTTACCCTACCCCAACTCCTCATTCCCAACATTTTTTCCAATTGTAAATTTCTTGCTTTATGTTTCCTTTAAAATAATTTATTTTATTTTACATATATATAAATTTTACATATCCATATTTTACATATATATTTATTTTACATATATAATAGAATAATTATATATATATTAACATATATATCTCCATCCCCTCAAAGATTTGTCTTTTTTGTTATAGTTCAATTATGGTCTTTTAGTTACTTCAAAATTTACAATTAAATTACCATATTATTGACCATAGTCACCCTGTTGTGCTACGTATTTATTTGTTTTAACTCAAACAATGCATAAATATATGTTTGTGGCAAAGGCAATAATACAAAGCCCCTCCTCCCAATTCTGCCTTCTGCCACAGTGGTCTTGTTTTTGCATGACTCCTTCTAGGCTCTTCTTTGGATTTATAATATGTATGTAGCTCTGGGAAACAGTGGAAACTGCACCCCAGGGCGATGGAGGCCATGTGAAAATGAGGAGGAACTTCACCTTGGGGGAAGCTCAAGGTGGCTTATAGCAATGGTCTTCACTGGAATGTGCTTTGTAGAGGGCATAAGAACATGGAGAATCTTAAAGAAATCAGCATCTAGATCCTTGCATTCTCTAGGTCCTCTTTCCTAAAGCTTACTCCTGGAGCACTTGCCTGAATTCACAATAGTCCTTCTTCCAGTTGGCAAATACAAAGGAGATCCTTAACCCATCTCAAATCTCAGGCACACATTGGAAGTGTGAAAATCTCTTGGGCCTCTGATAAAGGCAAGCCTCCTTTAAACGTTACTAAAGACACATTGGACACGTAGAGATTTCGTGTATTTCTCTGTCTTAATCCCTGTGCAATTAAGGGTGAAATTTGGTGTTCCAGCCCTGGGTTAGGATGTTCTGGTTCAGATATAGGAATAGTGGGAGTTGAGACATTTTTAAAAAATGACTTTATCTCTTCCCTCCCCCTCCTTTTGCCAAAAAAAAAATATATATATATATAAAATTCTGTGAGAGCAAAGCAAAGTGCACTTTTAAGAAATACAGAGTGCTAAAAATGACCTTTTCATGTATTTAACTGTAAGCAATTCTTTTCAGCTATTCTTAGGACTCATTTTTAGTCTGTTTTATTAGCTGGAAAGAAAAGACTATTGAAGAACCTAACAGTAGGTTAGTGTTGCAGAATCTTTTAAATGTCACTGGAAGGCTTCTAAAACTACAAAAAATTTTAGGCTACATTATATATATAAAACCCTTGGCTAAATCTTTATGTTATTTTTCTCAGATTTAGGATATGTTATCCAGTTAGCTAGTTAAAAATTATTTTGTCACATCATATATAAAGTATTTAAGTATAATTAGTCTTAATCATACTTCATGTTATAAAATGTTTAATATTTTCAACTTCTTATAAACATAAAATGTATATGCTAGCTTCTGATGGATTTGGTTTTTTAGCAGTTTTGCTTTAAGAGATGACTAATTTCCAACAATTAAATTTCTTTTAATATTTATTTACATTTTTAATATATTTATATTTTTAATGTTTTTACTAATAATAATTTTAATGGTTACACAATACGGAAAGAAGTTTTAATGCTTGAAGCATGGAAAATAAAAAAAATTTTTGATTTTGGTAAACATATTTTAATTAAATAAACAGTGGTGGAGGGATCAGTAGAAGACTTCCAAGCATTAAAATATATTAAGATATGAGTCTGAAGGAAGAATAATTAAAATACAAATAAAAGAAAGGAAAGGAAATGTAAACATTTATAAAGTCAAGAAAGCTTGTTTGTGTACTGTTAAATTGATAATAGTATTACCAAGAACTGTTAAGAGACTGAGATTTTACTCTCATTGTTACCTAGTAAGTTAGCCTGTAGCAGGTTCATGGATGCTGGTAGAAGACATGTGACTCCTGGGTCAGAGACATAAGACTTCGTTATTCAGGGTGCAGAAGACAGCATGAGCTTCATGTTTGGACTGGTGTCCCCCATGCCTGGCAAGGTCCATGGTGTCATGGCTTTGTGTCTACTTGCCGAGGCTGAACTGTTCCCAGAATTCCCTTTATTGTATATTTCTGGTTGATGTGGAAGATGTGCAGGGCTGACGGAAAGTAGCAGCGATTTGTAGATGACCCTCATTGTTCCTGATCTACCGATTCAGCTTGTTGATGTGAGGTAGTAACGGCCTGTAGGTATTGTATGTCATCTCCCCCTAGGTCCTCTTTGAGCTTCTCTGACTCTGGGGCCAGATGTGTGTGTTCACTTCTATGATGAAGGACTCTGGCTTCTGCAGGATACTGTCATCACCAGAGGCTGAGGCAACAAGAAAAGCAACTGTTTTCCAGCAGACAGCTTTCAAACCATTATGAAATTTAGATTCCATTGCATATATTTAAAGGATGTTGTAACTTTCATTTTTAAATTTCAACATTTACAATATGCTGAAAATCACATTCTTTACAAGTATTTAAGCTTGTAAAGAAAATGTTTAAATGTCAATTTTAAAGTGTTCACAGGGATATGTAATTTTTCAAAATAATTTAAAGGAGTATGTGAGCAATGAAGTTTGAAGACTTTTGGTTTATAGGATGGTCAAATATAAGCATGTGGACCTTTGTTTTTCTCTGATGCCTTTTGTGACATCTAGCATTATTGTAGGGCTGGGGGCTGCTATAATTCCAACCCTTTTCTAGAAACAGTTCTGTGAGAGTGACTGTGATGGTTAATTTTATGTGTCAGTTTGACGGGGGTCATGGAACGTGGGTGGGTATCACCTCATCTGTTGAGGGCCTCAATAGAACAAAAAGGGGAGGAAGTTGAAATCATTCTCAGCCTGACTACTTGAGCTGCAACGTCAGTCTCCTGTCCCTGGTGTTCCTGGTTTTCAGGCTGTCCAACTTGGGCTAGAATCTATACCATCAGCTCTCTGGCTCTCAGGACTTCAAGCTATACCACCTGCTTTCCTGGCTCCCCAGCTTGTATATGGTAAATCGTGGAACTTTTCAGCCTTCACAATTGCATGAGTCAATACCTTATAATAATTTGTCTCTCTCCCTCCCTCCTTCCCTCCCTTTCTGTCTATCATCTATCGATCTATCTATCTATCTATCTATCTATCTATCTATCTATCTATCTAGGCTTCGTATTTATGCTGGCTCCCCCCTATATATCTCCATTCTATTGGTTATTGGTTCTGTTTCTCTGGAGAAACATGACTAATACAATTGCAATGGATTGAATATTTATGTGTACCCAAAATTTATATGTCAAAATCCTAACCTTCAAAGTGATGGTATTAGGAGGTGGGGCTTTTGGGAGGTCATTAGTTTATGAGGATGGATTCCTTATAAATAGGATTAGTGCCCTTATAAAAAAAGACCATGGAGAAATCCCTCATCCCTTCTGCCATGTGAAGATCTGGGAGAAGACAGCTGAATATAAATAAGGAAGAAGGCCTTCACCAGACAGGGAATCTGTTGGTGCGTTCATCTTGGATCTCTCAGCCTCTAGGACTGTGAGGAATAAATTCTGTTGCTCATCAGCCAGCCAGTCAGCCTGAACAAATGAAGATAACAGTGATGCCTAGAATATGACTTTGGGAAGAAAACAGTTCAATGGAAAATGTACTCATTTGGGTACGAAAAAATACTGTTTGTTGTTGATCTTGAAGTTGGAAAAAGAATTCCTGCAAAGGCTGTGACCAGAAGTGGTGTTGCAGAAATAGTGCTGTGTAACAGTTCTGAGGAGGACAGGTGTCTCAGTCTGTTTGCGTATCTGTAACAAAGTACCTTAGACTGGGTAATTTATAAACCATAGAAATTTATTGCTCGTAGATCTGAAGGCTGGGAAGTCCAAGATTAAGGCACAAGCTGATTTAGCGCCTGGTGAGGGTCATCTGCTTCCGAGATAGTACCTGCTTGCTGGCTTCTCACCTAGTGGAAGCGAACAAGCTCTCTGAGGCCTCTTTTATAAGGGCACTGATATCACTCATAAGGTCTCTGTCCTCATGGCATGATCACCTCCTAAAAGCCCCACATCCTAATATGATTGCATTGGGGATTATGTTTCAACATACAAATTTTGGGGGGACAGGTGTCCAGATCGTAGCAGCAAGTGAGCTGGCAGTGAGTATGCTCCAGGCTAGGCCATGCTCCAGGCAAAGGACCTGGGGTAGGGGGATGCTTGGTCAACTGGGCCAATGAGAGTTTCTCTCCAGGGAATTTGTAACAGGAGATATGAAGTCAGAAGAAGTGGCTTGGGTTGTACTTTCTTGGTGACCACAGGCAAGTGATTTAACTTTTCTAAATTTTACATCTCTAAAATTAACAGGGCCACGTGAGAACTAAACCCAGAAACGTTTGTTAAAGTGCGCTGTAGAATGAAAAGGGCTAGAGAAACTAAACTGTGATTCATACCACGTTCTGCCCACAGCCTCTGTTGATCTGCATCCTGGTTGTGTTGGGATATAGGCTTGCACATCCAGCCTCTCTTTGTACCTGCTTTACAATGCTTTATTAACAAAATCTTGGAAGGTAAGAGGTGCCGATGGAGTGATCAGTGTGGAGCTGGTGGAGCGATCAGTGTGTTGATCTGTACGTAGTAATCAAAAACAATTTGTGTTTGGATTCATGTTTCCAGGTCACAGTCTTAGTCTGCATTAGTGTCTGTAAATAGATACTCCTGTTAAAGATTTTATTGTCTTTGTTCACTTTGCCAATTTACAAGAGAGCTTCCCTCAGACTTGGTGTGAGAGCCTGAAAAGGTATTTAGACACCTAGGTACATGTGTCTGTATAGCATCATGTACCTATGTTGCTGTTGGGTGGCTGCGCCTTCTGGCCCTTGTTGTAAGGGAGTTGGGACAGCAAACACAGGTTCACTGCTGCCTCCAATACCACATCCTGGCTCGCGTGGCTCAGACCTAGAGACCTCACAGGCAGGTACTGCTAGTGATCTTAGCACTGGAGAATAAACTGTGCAAGAGAACATTTGCCTCTCACCTGTTCTTTGAGAATAAAGGAAAAAAAAAAGAATTCTAAGGCTGAATTCTAAGCAAGAAGCTTCAATTTCATAAAACATCAAAACATTGGTTCACACAGCTTGTAGTATGTGGGTACAGGTTGAAATTCTGGGAAGAGAATCTTCCAAATTATGCAGACATCTGTATTCGTTTCTGAGAGCTGTCATAACAGAGTACAGCAAATTGGGTACACCAAAACAACAGAAACTTGTTCTCTTACAGTTTTGAAGGCTAGACATCTGAAGTCAAGGTATTGACAGGTCTGCCACACTCCCTTGAAAGCTCTAGGAAGGGCTCCTTCCTTGCCTCTTATCCTGTCTTCTGATGTTGCTGATGTTGACTTAAAATCATGAGATCCATAAATTTGGTGTTTTTTAATAAAGGGTTGCAACCTGCAGGCTGGCCATCCTGCAGGCTGAGAGGCATAGCCCCTGGCAGAGACTGAAAGCAGGTGCTTTGAAGGAGGAAGGACAAGACAGGAATTGATGCTGAATGAGTTGGCTAAGTATACCTATTCAGTATGTTATAGGAGGAACTATGAATATTCACAAAGAGGTGGCATAAATGCCTAGTAAGCAAACATGTATGTTGCATACATCCCATGTTCACTTGGGGGTGGAGACAACATTTAAATGCATTAAAAGCAGGCTCTATACGTCAGAAGGACACAGGGCATCCGTGTGCAGCTTGTGTAGGCTGGCAAGAGCCAGTCTGTGGTCTGTGGTCAAATATCAGAGAGTAATGTGTTATGGTCCTGGTCACCTGCTATGCTGAAACCACAAGAAAGTAGGTAGTCTGGGTATGGTGTCTAGTAATTGGTTAACATCAGTGGTGGAGCAAACCTTTTGAAAGGGAAAGAGGTCTAATGGCAATTTGTGGGGGAGAGGGTAAAAAAAGGCACATCTGACCTCCCATCTTGTCATGGTAAGGAACTCAGTTTTTAAGGTTTCTCTGGGGTTCCCTTGGCCAAGAGTGGTCTGTTTAGTTGCTTGTAAGGGGTTAGAACATTTTTGTTTGTTTTGAGACAGGATCTCTCTCTGTCACATAGGCTGGAGTGCCATGTCTGATCATGGCTCACTGTAGCCTCCAACTCCCAGGCTGAAGTGGTCCTCCCACCTCAGCCTCCCCAGTTGCTGGAACTGCAGGCGTGCACCACCACACCTGGCTACTTACAACATTTTTTTTTTCTTTATTGAGATGAAGTCTTGCTATGTGGCCCAGGTACAGAACTTTATTCTTTTTTCACATTGGTGATCCTTGAGGTACCTTGTCCTGTAGGGTCATCATTCCAGTCTCTGCTTCTAGCCTCCTGTAGTATTCTCCCTGTGTGTTTCTGGGTCCAAATTTCCTCTTCTTATCAGGAGACTGGTTACATTGGATTAAGTATCCACTTACTCCAGTATGGCTTCCATGTAATCTAATTACATTTTTAATGACTGTGATACTGTGATTTATAATAAGAAGTACACAGAAGCTCCCTGACTTACCGTGGGATTACATTAATTGACAAACCCATTGTAAGTTGAAAATATTAAAATCAAAGATGCATTAAATATACCACATGTATTGAACACCACAACTTAGCCAAGCCTACCTTAAATGTGCTTGGAACGCTTACATTAGCCTATGGTTGGGCAAAATCATCTAACACAAAGCCTATTTTAAAATAAGGTGTTGAATTTCTGTTCAACTAAAGGAAGAAATTGAGGCATAAAATATAATTTGAAAGCGTTTACTTGAGCCAAGGTGAGAACAACTGCGGGAGAAATACTTCTAAGCTGTCTTGAGAAGCGCACCTTGCAGCCTTTGCTACGAGGAGGTTTTTAAGCGCAAAGGTGGACAAGGAGTGGGCTGATACAATTCGTATTGATTTACAGAAATAATATTGATTAGCAATTGGCTATGCATCGTTGAACTGTAGGTTATGCGCTATGGTGTCCAGTGTGTGGCATTGTTAGGTAATTTATAGTTACTTGGCATCAGTCAGTCTGGACTCAGTGTGGCAAGCACCTTGAAGAGATCAAGTCAGGATGGGGTGGGGCGTGACTGCTGTTCTATTCCAATGCTTCTCTGGGCCTGATCATTGAAAGGAGGCTTGCGTTCTTATATAACATGTGTCTTTTCTTGCTCATATCTCATGTCATTTATTGACTATTGTACTGAAAGTGAAAAACAGAATGATTGCGTGGGTACTCAGAGCGCAGTTTCCACTACATCGTGTCATTTCGCACTGTCAAAATGTCAAAAAATTGTTAAGTCAACCCATTGTGAGGTGGCACTGTGTACAGATTTGGTCTTGTTCCCATTTCCTGGCACGCAGCACCTAAAATTTTTGGGATTTCCAAAGTGATATGTGCCTGTGTATGCTAGGCATATGACTGATGGCCGGGGGCTCCTCAGGTTTGGGGCTGGTTGCCAGGGGAACCAGCTGTGTGGCTAGAGGGTTGGAACTCTCAGTCCCACCTGATCGCGGGGCAGTGGTGAGGGGCTGAAGGTTGAGTTGATCAGCAATGGCCAGTACTTAATCAGTCACATCTGTGTAACAACCCGCAAGGACCTCATTCAGAGTGCTTTCAGTTGTTGAATTTGAGGAGCTGCTGGTAGGTGCTGGAAGCTCCACACCCTCCCTCATTCCTTGCCTATACCCCTCTTCCATCTGGCTGTTCATTTGTATCGTTGGTGATATTCTTAATAATAAAAGGGTAAATGTAAGTAAAGCATTTCCCCGCGTTCTATGAGTTGTCCTTGCAAATAGTCAAACCCAAAGAGCAAGCCTTGGGAACTCTAATTTACAGCCAGTTGGTCAGAAGCACAGGTCACAGCGGGGGCTTGCAACTGTCATCTGAAGTTGGGGGCAGTCTTGTGAGACTGAGCTCTTCACCTGTAGGTCCTGATGCCATCTTTAGGTAGATAGCATCAGAATTGAATTGAATTGTTGGACACCCAGTTAGCATATGCTTGGAGAATTGCTTAGAGTATAGGGAAAATCCCCCATACATTTTTATCCCAGAGGGTTCTGTGTTGTGTTGAGTGTGAGAATAGTAGAAACAGTTTGGATTTTCATGTCTCTTACAATGACTCTGTTTCCAAAATGGGCTAGGGCTCAATGCTGTGGGGGACCACAATTCAACTCACAGCAATGTCTAAGCACTGAATGTTTGTTCAGGAGATCTTGAACCTGAAATGTTCCCAACAACCAAGCCAGAGACCCAGAGTCATGTGTTTCTATTTCCAACATAAACTTTTATATTCTATTGTGCTTTTATTTTTGTGATTCTCTCACTGGAAAAAGTTAGGAAAGAATTTCTCAGTAAAGAATGAATAACGGGCATTTGATTTAGTCACCATTTTTACACTCAGAAGTGAAAGCTCTGATCTTATAGCACATAGTTTTTCTTCTTCTTTTTTTTTAATGGAAAGATTTGGGGATTTAAAGTACAATGAGTATAGCCTGAGGAAATATGATTGTCTCCTGCTAATTCGTTGAAGTTAGTAAGGTACCTTCTATAAGACCTTAATCAGACCTGCGATAGTTCATTCTAATTTTTTCCTTTATAGATTCTTCTTAAAAGCAGTTTGGGTTTGTGCTTTGCAAGCGTCAGGATTTTTGGATCTCACAATTGAAGCTGTGCTTATTGATCTCAAAGATATTTTATTTTCAGGACACATGGTCATTAAATTTTGTATCTGGAGATTGAATTTCTGGTAAGAAACAAGTTAAAGAAATGTTCTTGTTTTTTGTTGTTTTTCAGCATGGAAGAGATGAACATTAACATAACCATTTAGCCATAATTATAAATCCATCAAATGTGATGCAGTTTTAATTACACAATTATACATTGAAAATGCAAAACATGAATATGCGATTTTAGTTTAGATACGTACATAATTACAATGATGCTTCTCACAGGAAAAAGCAGGAAAAGTTAGTTTTGCCTCTCTTTACCTCGCTTCCTTTAAATGTGATCCTTGTTCATTAATCCTCTAATATCCTTGGAAACGTTCTGCTCTAGTTTCTTTTTTGTTGTTGTTGTTGTTGTTGTTGCTCATAGACACCTGGAGTTAAAACCCAAATCCACCTAAAATCCAGTGTTAGAGCCTGTTTTAAAGCTCCACTTTGTGTTTTAAGGGGAAGGGCGGAATGGTCTGCACTGTTCTCTTTTGTATTGACGTCAAGCAAGTATCTCAATGAAAGGGGATTTCAGATCCGCCAATTGCTTGTGGAAGAGATAGGACATACACATTTAAATAGTAGGAGCTCTATTATACTATAAATGTGTAAGAGCTTTGTATTTGGTTTAAAGATTGAAGGCTGCTGTCTTCAATATATAGCTCTTTACTTGCTTATGTTGATCTCCATGTCTACATCCTCAGATAGACAGTTTAACTTTGCAGGTAGGTAGTGAAGAATATGAAAGTTCCATAAATACTCATATACCAATAATATTTCAGTTAGATTCACCTCTATTCGAAATTCTGTGTGATTATCTGTGTATTCTGTTACTAAATAAAATGAAGGAGGTGAATTTCTTGTTATCAGATAGAACTATCAATTAAATGATTAACCTTTAACAAATATATTAGAATTTACAAACCATTATTCAATTGGTTAATTCTAATATATTCTAGTATATTCTAATATATTATTACTTAGTAATATTCTACTAATATATATTATTCTACTGATATATTACTATTAATATTCTACTAATATATTAATATTCTACTTAGTCTCCTTGGGAGATGTCGGCCAATAGCAATGTTGTTTCTCAAGTCAGGGAAACTCAACAGCTGGTGCCTTGGACGTGAATGTAGGCGTTTCTGGAGGCAGTTCAGAGCAGCTTCTTCCCATTCCATCTTCCTCCATGCTGATCGCAAAG
This sequence comes from Cebus imitator, assembly GCF_001604975.1. Taxonomy (NCBI): domain Eukaryota; kingdom Metazoa; phylum Chordata; class Mammalia; order Primates; family Cebidae; genus Cebus; species Cebus imitator. Next base: position 2,179,226 of record NW_016107627.1, read on the forward strand.
CTGCTTTTATCTGCAGTGTCAACATAATGCCAAATGCAGTCATCACTCAGGCTTTCCATCACTTATATCTGATTCCCATGCATTACAACAATAATTATGCATATCATTAAATATTATCATTGGGGCAAGATTTATTTATTGCTATAAAAAATGTTTGTTGCTCAACCAAAAACTGTGTTCTAGTAAAAAAAAAAACAAAATAAGGAGGTAACACTTTTATCAGCCTGGTTAAAACCTGATTTGGGATGATTCATGGAATTGCCTAGCAACAAAGCACTTTGATTTTACAATACTGGGTGCAATTGACTACTCAAAACACAATAAGAAGAAAATTTTCATTGGTCTGCTAAAAGATTTTCCACTGTTATTGCAAATGTTTAAGTGGATCTCTCAGAAGCATGTTGGAATTAAAAACAACCACCACCAGCTTCTTTTGAATTAGTACCTTACCTTTTAGAGCCTTTTTGAAGGAGGTTTTATTATTCAACACCATTTTAACAAATAACACAATGATCACTATGAAGATTATTATCAGAAGCATTTATTAAAACAATTTTCTGGATTAAAGAATAGGTCTGTTGCTGTGGGAAAGAAGTATTTCATTAAAGCGTATCTTCACCATACAAAGAAATTTGTATAGTACCTTCCATGTCATTTTTCTGAAAGTTTCAGGAGTCATTTTAATAACAATCAGTAGGAGTTGAGCTAGTGAAAAGTACTTCAGAGTTGAATACCACCAAAGTTAAATTCCCAACATTATCACTCTCCTTAATTATAAGACACTAAGACAACTATCCATTGTCCATGTGCCATACGGGAGTTTCCTGGTGTCCAATTGCATAGGGGGAATTGTTTCAGTGCCTCCAGGGTGGATGGACTTCTGCGCTGTATCAGAAACATGGTTTTACCACTTACTGCTATAACTCAGAGATGTTCCCAGTGCTCTTGCTCTGAGAACTGAGTCAAAGATCCCAGTAGACACAAGTTTTTAACCCACATGCAATGCATGCCTATTTAAATGGGATGGATGGGGAATGAGCATTGTTTAATTGACTTTTTTATTAACAGAAAATTACTAAAACACAAATCTTGCATTATTGCTTTTCAGTCAATGATTTTCAAACAACTGGAAAAGTCTATTTAGTATTAAAATGAGAGTCAACAGCATCAGGATCTGGTCTGAAACATCACTTTGGGGAGAAGCCTTTGGCGCCCATCCTATCTAAAGGCACATCCTGTTCCCATTCAAATCACTATTCTCAGACTTCCCTGAAGTCATCAGGTGCATTTATTCTGTCACGTGCTGGAAAGTGCACTCCACAGGCACCTGGGACTGTGCTCATCTGTTCACCGCAGTATCCCCGGCAGCTAGACCAGTTCCTGGGCGATGTCGGAGCTCAACATCTATTTGTGGACCAGAGCAGTCAATTTTGGAGTGTTTCAGGGTCACAAAAAGTTAGGCTTTCCAAATTGTGTGCCTGGAAGGCTATTTCTGTGGAATTTTAACCAATGTTACATGATAGAGAGGCTCTGAGGTTAAATAAATGTGAGAAATAATGGGACAAACAAAGTTAAACAGATGTTTACAATGTAGGATTTCTGAGAATCTTCAAGATACTAATGAAGCAACCATAGTCCCCCCGCCCTCTTTTTTGAGGAATGTCTTGACCAACATTCAGAGAAAAAGACTTGGGGAAATGTTGCTGAATAGAAAATGAGGACGATCTGATTGTTTGGGATTTTGGTGATTTGGAGTCTATAGAAAGAGGTAGATATTGGAGAATGTTAGACATACCCCCTTAAAAGAGATCATCCATGTTAAGTGGCAATAATATTGTGACATGTGCATAGAAGAAAGGTGTAATCGTAACATGAGGGCCTTGGGTGTTGTTGAATTCTAATCTTATCACTATGTTTATTTTAGAGAAAAGTAATTTCCTGAGACAACTCAGGGCTAAGTTGCAAAACCTGGAGAAGGAAGTCTAGCAACATTTGTTGCTGTTTTTACATTTTGGTCTCATGTGACCTTCAGGTCTGAATAGCTTATCCATCCAATAATAAGATGCTTTTTTTTTTTTTTTTCTTCTGTCACAGCCTCTTTTACTTTGCCTGTTAATCACAAGTGATTTCTTGTTAAGAACCTCTTTTTGATATTGATTTTGGGTGTATATTTGTAAGTTTTTTAAAAAAGATCTTTTGACTTAAGGGATTTTTGGTTTTCACTTTTTTCAGCTATGCAGTTGATCTCATTTCCCTAATCATTTCCCAAAATGGAATAATCAAATGGTTTTTCTTTCTCTGGTCTTGTCTCTTCAGATATTATCATGTTAGGTTTAATCCTATCCTGAGAAAATCTTACAAATATTTCAGAGTTGTTCTACCTCAATTATTCTCTGCATCCTGTTTTTATTGCTCCAAGTCTAGTCAAAATTTCTTTTCCTTTGCATGCTAAAATTACTTATTCTATGGAGTGGTAACTTATAAGGAAACACCACACATGTTTGCATTTGGTCCTGGTGAATTATTTTGCCACTATGTAGAAATCTAAAATGCCCCTTACCACTAAATAGTCTAATTTTTCCTCTTCCTCCCATTGAAAAATTTCCTTCTAGTCTTACTACTAGTTAGACGGTCTATGTCTGTGGTTCCTGACTTGGCGATCACGTGCATTGTGAGTTTCGTCTGGAGTCCACGTGCCCACCAAGCAGTACCTGCAGGCTGAATAATTAATGTCTTGCACATGTATGGGTTAGTATTTTTAAAATGTTAAGTAGACACTTAAGATTAATATAATTCAAATAAAGTCATTATCAAATTCATAGAGGTATGTTTTTATCTATTAATGCAAAGGAAATAAGTATAAATCCTACCTATATTATAGGGGACTAAGAAATGTTTTATATAACTTTTATTTTAAGTTCAGTTGTCCATGTGTAGGTTTGTTACACAGGTCAATTTGTGTCATGGAGATATGTTGTACAGATTATTTCATTACCCAGGTAGTAAGCCTAGTAGCCAAATATTTTTCCTGATCCTCTCCCTTCTCCCACCCTCCAGCTTCTGATAGGCCATAGTGTGTGTTGTTCCCCTCTATGTGTCCATGTGTTCTCATCATTTAGCTCCCACTTATAAGTGAGAACATGCAGTATTTGGTTTTCTATTACTGTATTAGTTTGCAAAGAATAGTTGCCTCTAGCTCTATCCATGTCCATGCAAAGGACATGACTTCATTCTTTTTTTGTGACTGCAAAGTATTCCTTGGTACATATGTATCCTGTTTTCTTTATCCATTCTGTATTTGATGGGCATTTAGGTTGATTCCATGTCTTTGCTATAGTGAAGAGTACTGCAGTGAACGTACACATGCATGTGTCTTTATAGTAGAATAATATTTTTTTGGTATATAGCTGGCAATGGGATCACTGGGCCAAATGATATTTCTGTCTTTAGGTCTTTGAGGAATTACCACACTGTCATCCACAGTGCTTGAACCAATTTACACTCCTACCAACAATGTATAAGCATTCCTTTTTCTCCACAACTTTGCCAGCATCTGGGTTTTTTTTTTTCTTTTTGATAATAGCCAAAAAATGTTTTTATTTTAAACTTTCATTTTAGGTGTTAAAAAAGGTTCTCACATTCGCCCTAAGAGACTCCATAAGTCTCTTCTAGTAAGATTTTTATACTATTATAGTATGTATTGTCCCTACACATAATGTTAATCCAGCATTTCCCCCATCCCTTTCTTGCTTTAGAATGTATACCCAAGTGTGCCAAATAGTTTAAAAAAGTATAGTATCCACTTACTTTAATACTGTTAGTTCATTCTTTTTTGTTTGTTTGTTTTTAGAGACAGGATCTCACTCTGTCACCCAGGCTGGAGTGCAGTGGCAAGATCATAGCTCACTGCAGTCTAGAACTCCTGGGCTCAAGCGGTCTTCTCACCTTGGCCTTCCAAAGTGCTGGGATTATAGGTGTGAACCACCACACATGGCCTGATTCATTTTTTATACATTGAAAACTATGTATAGAGCTTACAGTGAGTGGTTCTTGTCACTGGCTGTGTATAAGAATCACCCAGACTGGGTGTGGTGGCTCACACCTGTAATCCCAGCACTTTGCAAGGCCAAGGCAGGAGGATCCCGAGGTCAAGAGATTGAGACCATCCTGGCTAACATGGTGAAAGCCCATCTCTACTAAAATTACAAAAATTATCCAGGCATGGTGGTGGGTGCATGTAATCCTAGCTGCTTGGGAGGCTGAGGCAGAAGAATTGCTTGAACCGGGAGGCAGAGGTTGCAGTGAGCCAAGATTATGCCGCTGCACTCCAGCATGGCTACAGAGTGAGACTCCAACTTAAAAAAAAAAGAATCGCCCATGGAGAGATACAAACAAATCTTATCATGGTCCCATCTCCACCAACAGGATGAGCATCTTCTGGAAAGGAAGGGGTGCTTGGTACCTCTATTTTTAAAGGGAAGCAAATGCATGGCACATAGGAAGAACCAACTGCCTGTTATGGACCAGACACCATGTTTGGGGCCTGGCATCCCAAGAGTGAACAAGTTAGACTTGGGAATCATTTTCCCTAAGACTCTGGTCTTGCAGAAATCCCACAGCAGCTTCTCTTTGAGTTCAGTCAGCTTGTCACCAAATGCACTGTATTCTGAGACCTTGTAATTACTGCATAAAAATGGTTTAATTAATTAGAACTTGCCAGACATAAACATTTGATTCTTGGCCTTAAAAGCTCAGATACCAGACTGTCTGGCTCTCAACTGCATGCCTGGTGAATGGAGTGCACAATGCCTGGCACATAGACGGGAATCAATAAGTTTCTCTTTCATGAACAATTGAATAAAAGAGCAATGTTTGCTGTAAAGGAATTGTTTGCTAACTTCACATTTTCAATTATTGGTTGTGGGGAAAAACTGCCCAGAGGCAAATTTCTTGATTCCTGTTTATGAGAAAATAAACACTTGCAAAAAAAGGCTGTTCTCATTACAGCTCCCAAGTCTATTAAATTTCAAGCATATTATAGTTTTTAGTGCTAAATTTTACAAATTGTCCTTAATTCCAAGTGAGACAAATTAGATTTAGGTTTCTTCCTCTTGCAGTTACCTCCGGTAACTATTATTGTTCCACTTTTATTTATGTTTTTTCTTTTTTTTTTGCAAGGATAAGATGATTTTGATTCTGGTACTTCTTGCTGGATGACTTTGGGAGTGCTGGGAAAGTTTTGTGGCCTACATTTTCTCATCTGTGTAATGGAAATAACATTTTCCACGTCATGCTTTAGGACAAGGATAATATATATCAAAACACATTTGGCTGGGCACGGTGGCTCACGCCTGTAACCCCAGCACTTTGGGAGGCTGAGGGGGCAGAATTACTTGAGTTCAGGAGTTCAAGACCAGCTTGGTCAACATGGTAAAACCTCATGTATACTAAAATACAAAAATCAGCCAGGTGTGGTGGCGTATGCCTGTAATCTCAGCTACTTGGGAGGCTGAGGCAGGAGAATCACTTAAACCCAGGTGGTGGAAGTTGCAGTGTATGAGATCACGCTACTGCACTTCAGCCTGGGCAACAAAGTGAGACTCTGTCTCAAAACAAACAAATGAACAAACAAACAACACAATTTAATTTGATATGTAGGAAGTGCTAAAAATGTAAACTGTACCTAAATATATTCCACTATTTTCATTTTACAGATGAGGAAAATGAGACTTGGAGAGTTTGACCAATACACTCAAGGTTTTATAGCTCCCTAGGGCTGGATCTATGCTTAGAATGTGATGGCAGTGGGAGAGGCCATGGGAGGGGTGTACCTTGATTCTAGGAAACACAGGGGTAGCAGGAATTAGTTATGGATTTATACACTTTTGATGTTGCCCTCATTATATCAAATGTGTGTAAATATATAACAAAATCAAATGTTTATAAATCTATAACAAAATCCAGGTCTGAGGGTAGACGTGAGGCTGCTGATACAATACTAGCAGGAGAGGGCTCTGATTCCACCTTCAGGAGCCTCTGCCATGTGCGCTTTCAGGTGGTTCCCAAATCTTTCAGCCTGTCTTCTCTGCAGTGAGCCATCCTAGGGCCTCTATCCTTTCCTTGTATTTCTGGTCCTCTTGAATCATCCTCTTCCTCATATTTGTTTCCTCTCAGGTCCCTCATCTCTTTAGCTGATGTGGCTGAGTACCAGGTAGTATCCTGGCTAAGTCTTGGCTAATCTTGGCTATGGGAACGAGAGTGAGAACCTCCGGATTCTACACTTGGTCCTTGTGATTTTTAAGCTGTTTATGCTGCGCTGAGTGTATGCCGTGTTTCTGTAGTCGATTTTTCCTCATCAGGGAGTCCCTCTTGCATCCATCTTTCCTGAACCTGGTACTGACTGATTCCCCTGAATTTGAGTGTATTTCCCTAACAAAGACAAGCAGTGCACTTTGGCACAGCCGCTTGGTATTTTTCCTAGAATGCTAGAAGGAAGCAGACATTCATTTGGTTTTCGCCAGTCTCTCTTTGTCTAAATTGTCTCATTTGGCTCAGCCCGTTGGCTGTAGTCATTAGAAGAGGGATGTAGGAAACGATTCCTCTTGGTTTATGAGCTTAAACCCAAGTACATCAACATGTCCCTTATCAGGAGAGATTTACATAAATATTTCTGGGCCATCGGAGTTCTGTGAAGAGTGTTTCTGCATTCCAGATGTAGGGCACGCATGTGCAAATCCTGCATGGAGGTCACAGCTCACTAACTGTGGAGGGCCACCCAGAGAAGAGAAGTGATTCAGGACAATCACTCTGCAAACTAGACAAGAGACCCAGAAACCACTATTTTTTTGGCGCTTTTTAGAATTTGGGCAAGGAGCCACAGACACATTTTTGAGGTGAGGAGAACTGCATTTTTCTTTTCATAATTAAAAAAACACATCTTTAGCGTTTTTGGAATAAGCAATATTCATCTCTCAATTAGTGTTAACAGCTAATCAGGGTGCAGCAGGATAGTAGAGCTCTCCTCGAACAGCAGGCAGCTTGCTTTATTTTTTCAATGCCGCTTAAAGATTATTTGAAAAATCTCCTTCAGAGACCAGTGTGCGGGGAGCCACCTACCCCAGTCAGAATTTAAAATGATCCAAAATACAATATTAATGATTGATGCAGAAGCTCACAGTTTGGTGCTGGGGTTTAATTAGATAAGCACTGCAGCTGTTTTCGGGTGGAAGCAACTTGATAGGACATGGAGCTGTTATGTGACTTCCCATCTACAGGGTATCTATTGAAGCGGAAACAGAAGCAAGCTACTAGGAATTATGATGATCACATATTTTTTTTCAGAGCTGAAATGAGTCGAAGTCTGATTATGGGGGAGGAAAAAGCCTTTTGTAATTAAAAAGGTAGGTTTGGATTGTCTATTCATTTGCCCACGAACTTAACATTCATAAAAAATCAGCTAGTTGCAGCCAAGCAAAGATCTGGCAAGCTATATGTAATGAACTTACATGTGTGGCTCTTTTGGCCTGTACCACTTTGCACATACAAAATCCTCTTGCCTCAAACCCATCCTTCCCTTTACAAACATCGAGTCATGCCTAACGTCTTATGCATGCAGACACATTCCTCCAATGGGCTGCTTGGGGTCTGCTTCTTCTCCCTGAAAACTTGAGAAGAATTTAAACTGGGGTCCGTTTCCCTATATTTCACTTCACAAGGTAAAAGGGACTTGTCAGCGTTTGATTATGATAAGAGGCATTTCCTTTGTCTCAAGCTGGAAATGGCTAGAACACACTTTGTAGTCTCTGTTTACAACTAAGCTTTAGCTTGTATGCATGACCTCTAGTTATGACAGCCATCTAATTAGGGCAATTTATTGAAGCTTATCGTAAATCAAATGCCCCAAATTTCCGGGATGCATCTCATGACAACGAGGCTCGGAACTCTGCACATTTAAAGTGGTATGGTTAAATTGATCATTAAATCATCTCTACCCAATAAACAGGAAGCCTGTCTAGGTGTTTCGTGTTGTAAAATAATTATACTAGCCACCCAGTTATCTCTGAGATAAATTTCCAATTCTTCATTGACAATAACTACAAAATGTGAAGTTACATGAGAATGCTAAGTATATTGTTTTTATTGTGTAGATGAAGCTTAATGAGTCTTTTGCTGATTGTTCTAAATAAATTTCTGCCTGATTCTTTGTGAATAGAGGAGAAATGAATCTTTTTATTCATTAACTCTCTCGAGTTATCAAATTGTCATTCTTTGCACTGAAAAGGGACTTAGGCACTGCTTTCTCCTTTCTGGTTAGAGGTGTTGGAAGGTGAAGAACTAGGGATTAGAAAGCTTGAAAAATTGAGCTCTGGTTTGAGCCCATTTTCTAGCTGTGTGATCTTGTTGAGTTTGCTAAACTTTGAGCCTCTCCTCATTTGCAAACTAAAAACAATAGCACCTTCCCTGCTTACCTCACAGGGTAATTCTGAAGATCTAATTGGGTGAAACATGTATTCAGGTTGAGACCTGAAACTAGGCATGTCTAATATTCTGCACACAAACTGTAATAAATTAATGTTATAAATCAACAGGGGCTTCTGTGAGGCAGTTCCCTGCAGTCTGTGCTACTGAGAATGGATGACTCTGTCTCTCTTAAACTTTCCATTGATCAAGGACAATGGTGAAATACTTGGATTTCTAAAGCTTCTTCTAATAAGTGATAACTCTTACCACCCTGCTTATTTTGCGAGGTACGGCGAGGGTGTAGGATTATTCAGGCAGATATAGAGATGAAGAAAATGAGATTTGTGAATGACTGAATAAATTACAAATCAGACCTTGGACCCAGGACTTCTGATTCCAAGGTGAGTGTTACCTCCATTACAGAGGATTGTCTCTGCAGACAGTATGTAAAATTAATGGAAATGAGGAGGTGGGCTATGAGGGAAATGTGTGATCAACTCGAATTGCAGAGTGCAGATGTCAACAAAGCAGGTAATTCATTAAAGAATATCAATAGGCTGAACAGCATGGTTGCCATGAGATGCACCACAGATCGCTGTTTTGTGTATACGTGAGAGTTGGCTATACAGTGGATCAAAAATAAAAATAAAACAGGCTGGATGCTGTGGCTCACATCTGTAATCCCAGCACTTTGGGAGGCCAAGGCGGGTAGATCACTTGAGATGAAGAGTCTGAGAACAGGCTGGCCAACATGGTGAAACCCCATCTCTACAAATAAAAAAATTAGCCAGGTGTTGTGGTGTGCACCTGTAATCCCAGCCACTTGGGAGGCTGAGGCAGGAGAATTTCTTGAACCCAGGAGACACGGGTTGAAGTGAGCCGAGATACTGCCACTGCACTCCATCCTGGGCAACAGAGTGAGACTCTGCCTCCAACCATCAATCAATCAATCAATCAATCCATCCAACCATCCATCCAACCTACTCCTTTTAGTTGCATGCAGTAATGATTGTTGATTATTTGTAAGTGATGCTTCCACACTTGTTCCCTTGATAAAGTAATTGATCAACATATATATGGTCCCTTTGTGCCTTTTCTAATCGATGCTGATAGAAAAGCTGACAACAATAAATGATAGGGTTATTGTAATACCCAGTCAAGATCTTTGAGGATAGAGATGGTTTATAGTGTTCTAAACATCACTATAGATCCTCAAGGTGATCAATAAACGTTATTGAGGATGGGAAAGCCTGGCAGAATGCTGAGTAAAAGGTAGGCATGAATGTTTTGGAGAAAGGGAATGGATGGGATGTAGGAAATGCTAATACATAGTTAATGCATAGGCAATAGACACAGGGCTTGTAATGTATAATAGACAAGCAGTTACCTTGTAGAATAATGGCAGTTTTGATGAAGGATAAAGAGTGATTGCTTTTAACTTATTGGTACCTATTGGTCTTCCAATCCAGTGAATAGTCTTTCAAAGTTCAAGTTTGGGCTGCATTATCCATCCCAAGGTTACATTTTCCATGGAATAACAATGACCCCAACTCAAGCTACTTTTCATGTGCCATAGTCCTGCACTTGGCCGAACACCCCTGCAGCACTTTTTACACGCCTCTGTTATGTTAAGCAGTTGAGGCCACAGATCTGATTGAGATGCCCCAGAGAAAGGTTATTAAGTGAGGAGAAGAGTCGAGGGCCTCCTTCAAGTATTAAGGCACCCCAACACTTATAGGCTATGTAAATGAGGATTTCAATGAGTAGCGGGAGGCAGGAGCACAATTAGGAGAGGGCGACATCACTATAGAAATCAAAGGAAGAAAGTGTTTCACAAAGAAGGGCGTGGCCAACAGGGCTGAGTTGTTGGCGAAGATGAGGGCTGAAAAAGGTCAGTTGGCTCAAGCAACATGGAGACCACTAGAGAACTTGGCGAGGGCTGTTTTGGCGAAGTGGAGTGGGCAGAAATCAGATCTCTGTGGGTTGAGAAGTGAGTGAGGGTTGTGGAAAGGAAACAGAAAGTACAGGCAGTGATCTCACTTGGAGTTATTTTAGAATCCACGATGCCGTTTTCCATGTATTTCCCTGGAGTCACAGTTAAGACAAGCTGTGAAGGATTCCATCCAGAAAGGCCTCCCATCCATCTGGAGCTAATATCATTTCCAGCTCCCAGGGTAGCTCCTGAGAACCAACTCATCCTGTTGCCAGCCCACCTGGTGTAGGATTTCCAGGAGCAGCCGGCTTCTTCCAGAGACGCCCAAGTCCAATCCATCAGAGACTTCAGAGTCCAGATCTGTGGACATTTCTAGGTCATCTCTTTCCCTCATGACTCATTCACGCCTTTCACACAAACTGGACAAGGTCCTCTGGTCACTGTCCTCTTCACATGGCCGTGTGCTTCCTTCTCGCTGGACCTGATGTGATTGTTGTTGTTCTAAACTTTTCCACTGTGCTCTGTGGAACCTCTGTTAGTTGCAAACAATTTCACACACACCCTTTCTGTAACCTTCTTACAGAAAGTTTCACCATTTCTTGGCTCTCACTGAAACCTTTGCTCTCCAGTGGATGCTCTCATTTGGGCTGGGGTCCTTGCTTACGGAGTCCCTTGCAGGTCTTTACTGATTCACCAGGTCTCCTGGTCACTGCCTTTCTTTCAGGGAGCCCCTGGACCTGCTGCTGGTCTCTTTGTCTCAAGTGTGTGTGACTCACCCTCCATCCTGGGATCTTACCTTCTTTCCTACCTCAGTAGACTAGGACATGGCAGGACCCACCATCCCAGTCTATCCCCGATCTGACTGCTTCTTCTGTCTTCCTGCTTCCAGGCTCCATAGTCCTCGACCTGGGCTGCTGCAGCCTTGGGAATCAGCCTCCTCTTTTTGCTCTTGCACCATATGCCGGCAATCTTCTGTCTTCCGTGGCACCCAGAAGAATGCCTTAAAAATGTATCACATTGTGTCACACCCCCACTAAAAACCTTCTAGGGATTTTTCTTCACATTAAGACTGAACTCCAAAGCCTTACCATGTGGGAAAGGCCTCTGGGGTCGGTCACTCTCTGCCCTCATCTTTTACCATGTCCATCCTGCTCAGGCTACTCCAGCCACCCCCAACTCTACCAAGCTGATTCCTTCCCCACAGCATCCTCCTCCAGAGAAAGCTCCTCTTCCAGTCATCGACAGAGCTCGCTCCTCACTCCATCCAGTTCCCAGCCAAATGCCAACCCTCCAGAGGGCCCTCCCTGGTCACTTTAACTACAAGAGTTCCTTCTTCTCCCTGTCCCCAGTACCACTCTCAATCCTGATGCTGTGCACACGTCAGGACCAGAATTATTGTGTCCTTGGGTGTGTTAGCGTCTCTCTCCTCCATTAAGTGCCCGGAAGGTGGGGGTCTGTGTGCCGTGGAGCTCCTCAGCTGAGTACATCCTCTGTGCCATATAAACCCATGTTGAATGATGAAGGAACAAGGTAGCCAGTTCACACTTCTTCTGCCTCTTTGTCTTCAAGCCATAAAACAAGTCCTTGTGGCATCCAGACGTGTTGGGCTAGAGACCTAAAATATCAGCTCTTCTCTCAAAGTGTTACCACTCAAGAGTGGACTTCCTCCGCCCCTTCTCAGTGTGACTCTTATAACTGCACACTCTCAGGTATCAGAATAGGCTCACTCCAGTCTACCATCTTAAGGATTCCTTGGTACCTGGCACAGGCCAGCCCATGAGGCTGGTACCCATTTAGAATGGAGGAGAGCTGTGGTTCTTTCCCCTGAGTCTTCTCTCCATGGGGCAAGGACGAGTGGAACCTCAGCGAAGGTGACAAGGTAGACATCTCTTGCCTCATAGCCAGCAGCTGTCAGGGTTGCTGGCCTCTCTGTGCTGTTACTCTCCTCTTGACAGGGACATGTCTCAGCAAGTCTTGCGGGGAGGGAGCTGTCCAGTAACTGGAAGTTTTCTGAATTTAAAATGTTGGGCTCTTAGGACTTTGAGGCTGAGCTCTGGGCCTTAGTTACAATTCTGAGAAAAGCAGAGAAAACATACCAAGCCCCAGTGTTATCCTTTCAACCAAAGGTCCAGGAGCAGCTCAACGGCCGAGACTGTGCAATGAATGTACCACTCTGGCCTCAGCTTTTCAGTGTCCCCACTCTCTTGGACCCCTGCAAGACTGTCAGCCTCCTTACCAGCCTCCTTACCTGCCAGCCTCTAGGGACTTCTCCTTGTTCCCCACCCTGCCTGTACCTTAGGGGCAATCACTTCAGCCTCCTTAGAGAGATCTTCCTGAATGACCCCAAACACAGCAGCTCTTCCATGTCACGCCATGTCCGTCATGGCCCCTACTCAACAACCAGAATTCTGATTTTCTTGTTTATCTTCTTGTTTCTTGAACAGTCCCTGCCTGTGTGGCTCACCACTGTGTCTCCACTGCTTAGGCTAAAGCTCGGCATTTACCAGGCACTCAGTAAACATGTGTTGAATGAATGAAGATATTTCAACATTCCCTTGCCAATGTCTTCAGTGCTCTTGCCCGCTAATGCCTCCCCCGCCCATCCACCTAAAAATCAATCTCGGTCAATCTGCATCTCCTTTTTCTCCCCCCTACCCTGGCCTGCTGAGCACGGCTGGAGGAAATCATGTGATGTTTGGATGGCGGCTGCTACCAGTCCGTGATCACCAGCCTCAGCTGAGGATCACTTATTCTGTGAGTCTCGGCCGTCGCTCTTCCATTTGCCGCCGTATTTACTTCAAGCCTTCCTCATTTACTCCACGCCCCCCAACCCACCTGGGAAAGTGGAAGATATCAGATGAGAACTGGCTCAACTTTTCGGTCTCCCTGACACTTGCCTTCATCCATCCTCACACGCTTCTGTCATTGCAACTTGGCACGGACTTCGCTTCCCTTCCCCTGCATGAGCACTCACCTTCCACTGCTGTCCCACCGCCTCAGGGGTTCCCTCCATCCAGCAGCCTTGCTCCTGGAGCTTCCACAGCTGCTTTCTTGCTGATTCTTTGCCATCAGTAACTAAACATGATCAAATCTCTCCAGCTGAAAAAAAAAAAAAAAAAAAAAAAAGGAAAACAAAACCCTCAAACCCACCCTCTTACCGATGTTTCCTTTAGATTCTTTCTTCTTTCATTCATTTCCATTTTCTACACATTTTTTACTGAATGCATTCACTGCAGTTCATACTGAAAGCCTCTGCAATCTCATTCTGCCCACACCACGCTAGAGACTCCTGTTTTTCTAGGACCTTGTACTCACGCTGATGAATAATTTTGGTCTTAGGTTGCAGTGTATGCAGGCCATGGTCTCAGCTCCACCCTGGGGAATAAAAGAAGCAAAGGCTTTGCATCTGTTTATTGGGTTTCTCCTAAGAGCCAAGCGGTACAAAGACCCAGAATTCTCAGGGAAACAGCACAGTAGCTACATTTGCTCTACCTTCGTGACCAGCATCATTCTCAGGAGGTGGTGCCTTTTTATGTCTACCCACCTGCCCTACCTGCCTCTGTTTGCTGTTTTCATCTGGAGCACAAGGTGTGGTTCGCCTCACTAGAGCAATCCCTCCTTCTTCTGTGGGAATGACCTCGACCTTGGCAAAGGTCTATAAAAGAGTGTGGTTGGGTGCCTTCCTCCCACAGGATCCCTTTTCAGTTATGACCTGAGGATGGAAGTTTTCTCTTGTGCATGGATCCGTAAGTTCTATGTAACTGTAAAGCTGACACCCAGTCTCATCTCTGGGGTAGATTTCACAGGTCGTCTGGGCCCCGTGTGTGTCTCCTGGAAAGAGCAGGAGGTCACAGTGTCCAAAGTCTCATCCAGGAGTTTGGAAGTATCTGCTGCAGATTGCTAGAGACAGATGGTTTTGAGAAACTTGACAACAAAAAAATGCTGTGTAAGTTCAACTGAATTCTTCTTCTTTGTCTCTCTCTTTTTTTTTTTTTTTTTTAACTTTATTTGTTTTTTGAGATGGAGTCTCTCTCTGTCACCCAGTCTGGAGTGCAGTGGTGTGATCTCAGGTCACTGCAACCTCTGCCTCCCAGGTTTGAGCAATTCTCTTGCCTTGGCCTCCGGAGTAGGTGGGATTACAGGCACCTGCCACCATGCCTGGCTAATTTTTGTATTTTTAATAGAGATGGGGTTTCACCATGTTGGCCAGGCTGGTCTCAAACTCCTGAACTCAAGTGATCTGCCTGCCTCAGCCTCCCTGAGTGCTGGGATTACAGGTGTGAGCCACCGCACCTGGCCCGAATTCTTTTTTAAAGACTTCTGATTTTTACACACTCATTAAATCACTTGGCATAGGGAGAAAGGATGAGAGGTAAGCATTTTGGCAAGAGGAAGGTGGGAACTAGTGGTAACAGCTAGAGGAGAGTTCACGGTGAAGGAGGGCTTAGAGGATGGAAGAGCCTTGTCTGGTTGCTATGCAGAAAACACTACCACTGGTGCATTGTGCCTTTTGCAGGCAGTGTCATTTTGCTATTTCCTGCCCCATCCCTCCAGATTCCCTGCATTTCAGAAACACACCATATTAACTGCTGGCTCACTAACCTCACACCCCTCTAGGTTCCTTGGCCTGAAATTCTCTTCCTCATGAATTTTTAGTTAAACTCATATTCCTTCAAGGCTGATCTCAAACGCCACCTCCTCCATGAAGCCCTCTCTGATACCTATACTGGCAACCTCAGTGGAATGGATTGCTCCTTCTTGCTTAATTGCCTCAGCATTTGTGTTACTTTAATACTTTTTCTGAGAAGTAACTGGTTCAGTTAAGAGAAAGACTATAGGCTCTATAGAGTCAGGCAGACTCAGGCTCATGTACAATTGATGATTTTGTCTGTGTGACCTTGGCCAAGTCACTTAACTTCTCTGGGCCTCTATTCTTCCATCTTTGGAGATGTAATAATATCCAAATCAGAGGACTAAGGTGAGGATAGGGAGGGGGAGTACGGAGCTCTCTACACGAGCTCCGTGCTCTCTAAGTTCACCCTGACCCCTTGCATCTGCTGCACACTAGGGTTACTGGCTTCCTCATCCTCATTAAATGTAAAGTTCTGTGAGTTCAGGGTTAAAACCTGTCTCAGTATAACATGCTCCTAGAGGGGCTAGCACTGTGCTTAGAATGTGCACATCAAATATCTGACGTATCAATTCCAATTTCTTTAGACTATTACCTCCCCAATTTTTTTCACCACTTGGCACTCTTAGAAAGTGATAAGATTTGTATGTATCACCTGACGGTGATTTGAGGGTATCAGTGCAGAGCTTGGTGAGAAGATCAAACCCATTTTCTTTATCCTATATAATTACGGTAAGGAAACTAAGTTATTAAGATTTTTATTTGAAGAATACTTTAAAACATGACTTCTTTAAATTAGTGGCCTGAGGAAGTTATAAAAAATAGAATTCAACTGTAAGTTTAGAGATTTTGAAAACATTGTGTTTAACATTTTTTATTCACTATGAAATACTTGTAAATATCAATAACTGTCAGGACACTGGGGGTCTGTTCTAGGGAACAGAGATGAGGAAGAAGAGCTGTAGTCAACATTTGTGCTAAGTTGCGACTGTTTTGGAAGTGAGGAAGCGGATTGGCCCATAAGTGATGCCCTGGTGGGGGTCAGAAGTGGGTCAGTGCAGCAGCAGGCGTTAGTACGGCACGGCACGGCCAATCTCAGCCCAGTCACCTGGCAGGTAATCAGCAAATAACATTGCCTGAATACTTTTTGACTTTCAACAGAGATCAGTTTCTCCTGTTTTCACTCTAAAATGACACCTTGATCCTCAACAAATGCCCTTTGTTAAATTGCAAGGGACTTCCTGACAAGGTCACTGACTTCTTTTGGGCATGGCTCACGTTTGAAACTTGGAATTTCTGATGCTGCGTCGCATGTAGGTTGGCCTTGTTTGCTGTATGATTCTGGAATGACTTTGACTAATACTGCTGATTCCAAGGGACCCACTGCCTGCCAAAACTGTGTTCCAGGAGAAGAGATGGAAAGGAAGCAGAGAGGTACAACCTCAGGGATTGGAAAATTAGACAGACGTAGCCATCTGTTACCGCTTCCACCTCGCTCGTGGGCGGCTGTTATTACAAGGCTATTTTTACAGGTGCATACCTTTGTGAGGTTTGTCCTCAACTTGTCTTTCTGGGCTCATTTTGAAGCGCTTGAGGCAATCCAGGGAGCCTTTTGGCTCTCTAAAGACCGCAGGGTGGCTCAGAGCCTGGCATGGTAGGAGAAGATCTGTCTTGACATTCTGGTGTATTTCCACATCCAAGGATGGGAAGCGCATTTGGTGGCAATGGTGGGAGAGAGGGCTCAATGGGGCACCAGTTTGAACAGACGAAAGACGTTGAGCGGACATATTGGGTTACTTGCAAGATAAATCCCATTTCCCCACACATGCCAAACAAATACTTGGAGGGCATACTAACCTCAGTAACACAGAGAATGGTGAGAACAACATGAACTCAAATATATGTGGGCACATAAATATTTCTGCTTTTATAGTCTGACCCTAAAAGTGGTGATGTACAATATGCCAGATCACCTGGGCCTCAGTGAAACTTCTCTTCATGTTGTGCTCTACTTTACTTTTAGGAATTACCATTTTGCTGTAATCCCAGCACTTTGGGAGGCTGAGGCAGGCAGAGCACGATGTCAGGATTTCAAGACCAGTTTGACCAACATGGTGAAACCCCATCTCTACTAAAAATACAAAAGTTAGCTGGGTGTGGTGGTGCGTGCCTGTAATCCCAGCTACTCAGGAGGCTGAGGCAAGAGCATTGCTTGAACCCAGGAGGTGGGGGTTGCGGTGAGCCTAGATTGTGTCACTGCACTCCAGCCTGGGCGACAGAGTGAGACTCCATCTAAAAAAAAAAAAAAATGGAAAAGAAGATCAAAATGCCAGTGTTGTGGACCGTGGGGATGGAGAGACTCACTCATTCTTCACACCTCTCTTCTCTTTTGGGAGCAGCACCCTCCGGCCTCTGGCTCTTTGCTGTGGCTGGGAACTCCCTGTGGGTTTGGGATGCATTGGTGCTGCCAAGAGAGACCCAGACCCAGCTGACTGCCTTCTTCTCTGGGTCAGCTGGCCGCCCCTCCCGCGTCGGAGGACTCACTTCTTCACTTTGTTCCTCCTCCTCTTTTCCATTTTCTGGAGCTTGGTGGCTGAGCAATCTGAGGAGGTCCATCTCTGACTCTGGGAATTTAAGACCTCAAAGTCTTCAAGCCCTCCTTCCAGTAGGGGCAGCACTAGCACGTCACAGAGTGACCCTGACCTTGGCCTGGGCCTTTGGTGGATGGTGACCAGGGTCTTCCCATCCTCCATCAGCTAAGGTTCTCACCTGTACACTTGACCATCTTGGTATCCACATCGGGGGCTCTGGAGAGTGTGTATACTGGTACATCAGGTACATTCTAAGCTTGTTAAAGGCAGAGATGTGCGACATCTCTTCAGCATTTAACACTTGCCATATAATAGATGCGCAGTAAATGTGTGTTGTTGAAAAGGTATGTGACTAGGTAAACTTCTTGAAATGATCGGTAGTAGTTTATATGTACATATGTAAATAATGCCACACTATTTTCATTGTAGTTACTGCTTTTTGTTTGGTTGGTTGAGCACCTACGATGTGTCAGGCACTATTCCAGGCACTTGGTGTACATTATTTCTAATCATCTCAACTAAATGCATTCATTTTGTTTTGGATGTGTATTTATTGAGACTTCACGAGGTTAAGTTGACTGTCCAAGGCACACTAAAAGTGTCCTGAACTGAGGTTTAAATTTAAGTTATTTTTATCAATATCCATGCTCTTTCATGAGCTCATTCTCACCAGCAAATCTCTTTGACAATCAGGTTTGTATGTAAGCCAGCACCATCACCCTGTTCTTTTGTCTGTTGGGCTCTATCCTGTATTTTCTGCCGTATGCAGCCACCAGCCCCCTGTCACTCTGGGGTATGTATGACATACATGTGTGTACACACACTTTTCCCTGCCTCTCCACTCATATCCCAGGCTCCACTGGGAATGGGACCCTTACTCTTCCATAAAATATTTGCTGCTTGCTTTTCTTCTGTGCTTCTTTTTAATGTACATGATTCTCTCTTCTTATGGTTTTCGCTTACTCAACAATGTTAAGAAGAAGTGCTCATCAGTGTGTGAAATGTTAATATTTTGCCTTGGCTAGTGTCACATAGTTCAGCTTTTTTGGAAAAAAAGGGATTTCTAGTTTGCCAATACAAATTGGTTTTGCAATATATTTCCCTACATGTTGGTCTTTATATTTCTCCTCCGTTTCCCCCCCTCTTTTAAGGTTTCCTTTTTTCAGTATTTTCCTTTTGCATCTCTTGGGACTTTAATGTTGGGGTTTCCTTGGAGACTTGTTACTGTAACATACTGAGCTATTTTATCCGAGGACTGGGTAAATACTGTGACTTATTGTGGTCAGATCAATTTAATGGCAAGGAAATGCTCATGTTCCAAGACCAACAATTACAATCCATCCCTCACCGGCTTTCCCGCTTCTGGCATGGCTCCCTGCAGTCAATCTTTCATGCAGCTGCCAACTTCATTTTTCTCACCCGCTGCTCTGACACTGTCACCTCTCTCATCCGACTCTTACTGTCACTATTACCCCTCATGTCCATCCACACCCAAAGCTCTCCCCTTAGCTTCAAACCCTCACTGCCTCAAGGGTCTTTTCCCCTCCAGTCCTAGCCAGCATTCCGCTAAGAGTACATTCACACAAGGACGTCCCTAGTCCGTAGAGACACTTGCACCGTCAGGAATCTGTTGGGAGCATGCCAGTGGATTCCAGATGGATTTCTCCATGTTGCTCCCTTTGCCTCTGAATCCCTTCCCAAGACGTCTGTTCTCCCAGCCCCACTCTTTGCCAAGGGTACCTGCTGAAATTTCACCTCTTTCCTAAAGTCTTTTTCATTTAGCAGAATGATAGATGTATGATACATTTTATTTTTACTTTTATTTATTTTCTGAGACGAGGTATTGCTGTGGCGCCCAGTCTGGAGTGTAGTGGCACAATCACGGCTCACTGCAGCCTCGACAACCCAGGTTCAAGCAATTCTCCCACCTCAGCCTCCCAAGTAGCTGGGACTACAGGTGTAAGCCACCGCACCTGGCCCTGTGCTATACATATTAAATTAAAAAAAATAATTGTGATAAAACACACACAACATACAATTTATCACTTAACCATTTTTAAGTGTACAGTTTGGTGGCATTAAGTACCTTCACACTGTTGTGCAGTGAATCTCCACTGCTCTTTTCATCTTGCAAAACTGAAACTCTGCACCCGTTATATAAAACTTCTGATTCCCTCTCACCCCTAGGCCCTGGCGGCCACCGTTCTGCTTTCTGTCTGTGTGAACGGGACTACTCTAGCTACCTCATCCAAGTGGAATCATACAGTGTTTGTCTTTTTTTGTGACTGGCTTTTTTTCACTTAGCATGGTGTCATCAAGGTTCATCCATGTTGTAGCATGTGTCAGAATCCCTTCCCTTTCTAAAGTTGAAAGATTCTCATTGTGTGCATCGACCACGTTCTGTTGATTGGTTCGCCCGTCAGCAGGCACTTGTGTTGCTTCCATCTTGGGCTATGGTGAGCAATGCTTCGATGAACATGGGCGTACAACTGTCTCCATCGGAAACCCTGTTTTCCATTATTGTCGTATATACCCATCAGTGCATTTTTAAAATCACAAAATAATTTTTGACATTTTCTTTAAGAGGGTTTGAGTAGGACGAAACAAAAGCTACTATGTAGTGCTTTTCAGTGGATCCATAGAAACGGATGTGCTAATGTGAAGACAGGTCATACCTGCTTCAGAACCTAATGATAGTAAATGAAAATTTCACAGTGAACAGTGAACGGCGTTTGTTCGTTGAACAGTTCAAACCTCAGAAAGAGTGGGAGAGAGAATTCAAAAAATGTTTGAGTGTAGTTAGCTGAGTAAGTCAGCATACTGTAGGGTTTAAGTGCTTTAGGTGTTCATCTTCATTTTATGACACTTGTGGTTCTATGATGTCAAAATAATACGTTTGTAGGAGAAAATAAGGAAAGTACGAAAACCTGCATACACTGTCTGTGTGTGTGTGTGTGTGTGTGTGTGTGTGTGTGTGTGTGCGTGCATGCAGCTAGCTTGCTAAGTGAAAAGGATGCATTCCCCTCCTTGATAAGAGAAGTCCCCCAGAAGATTCTGATTCTCTCTCCTGCCCCTTATGGGGCATTGCTCCATGTATGTAGGGAGCCCTGGGGGGACTGGGCTGGGGACACGTGGGTCACGGGGATTACCCTTGTCTCTCTGGCATGGGACTCAGGCTACATGCGACTCCTTTTCCTTCAGTTCACACCGAATCTTACTCTTAAATCTTAACTCTCTGATGACAAAAGAGTCAGGAAAAGATGAAACCAAGGAAGAGTGCACCAATGACAAAGCATATTGTCCACTAAGGCCCACAGCAAAGCTGGCCTCAGTGCTTTCTTCCCTCTCCCAGGCAAAACGCAGCTTGAGGCCATGCTCCATGGCAGAGATCTTACTGCAGAGAGCCCAGGTTTTGAACGCCTTCTCTGGTTACAGACTAAGCTGGAGCCCCTAGCACCACAGACCCGTGTCCTTGTCCTTGATCCTGTGGCAGTGTACCTCTTCCTCGTGTGCCTGCACGTGGCTTTGAGCTCTCCCTCTCCTCAGTGCATGCCATTGCATGGGTCACGGTGGAGGTCCTCTTTGTCCTACGAGACGTGTCCCGTCTTTCCCAAGGAGGTTCACCATATGTAGGTAGCTCAGAGTTTTCAAATGAGAGCACCTCATATTCAGCACATATGCTGCAGTCTCACATTTCAGGTTTTTTTCTTCAGTTCCTCCAAAACAGATGCTGTTTCTTGAGATGATTTTGTTACGCAAGAGAAGACCAGTGTAAAAAACAAAAAAATGAGGAAGAGTAGTTCGATGACCTTCCTCCCCTCGCTTGCTATTGTTTATGTCTTCATCTGGCTTGATGGCAAATTCAGTGGAAAAGGTGCCAATCTATCCACTGTTGCTTCTAGCAGAGAGCCGTGGAATTTCTCACATTTGAGTCGCTCTGAAAAACCCAATCAATATTTGCTTAAAGAGCAAATCAGAGGTACCATTCTCGTTTGAAAGTTAAGGTCCCCTTGGGATGGGATTGGAAGCCAACTTCCTTCGTTTTTGGCTCTCCTCCTCTCTCTCTCTCCAGGGTTTTGATTCTCGCTACCCTCTCACCTTCCTGCTTAATCCCCAGGCTCCATATGCCATCCGTTTTTCTGGACGTTCTGCTGTGATCCAGGATTTGGAATTGGTCCTCTTCCTGTTATTCACAACAGGCAAAAAATAAAATAAAAAATAAAATTAACAAAGGAATTAAAATTCCTTATGAATCAGTAGTTTGCAGAGCAGACTTCTCTTATGGATGCTTCTCATTAATACTGGGCAAAGTGTTTATTGACAGAAAACTGTGAGGAATTTTTACAAATTTTTTTTTTTTGTCTTCCACTCCCCTATATAATCAGGAAACCTTTTCACTGATATGTCTCATATATTTTAAATCAGAATTTCTTTTGGAGGCATTTCACTTACAAGGCCATAGGTTTTGAGATACACTCAACTAAAATGAATGAGCAGACCACAGGAGAGAGCTCCAATGTGGCCGACATGTACAGTGGACAGAAAATAGAGACCTGTGTTGGGCTTTGTTTATCCTTTCAAGTCTCTAAGCTGTTGAATAACAATACCCTGCATGGCATCTTAGCAGAAATGACCTGCATGTTTCATTTTCTCTTTGGTCTTCTAAACTGTGTTGTGTACCTTCTTTGTGGTTCAGATATCTTCTGTATCATAGCGGAGCCTTACTAATATGCCGTTTATAATACATTGAGATTAGAAAAAAGCACATTGTGTGTGTGTGTGTGTGTGTGTGTGTGTGTGTGTGAGAGAGAGAGAGAGAGAGAGAGCGCGAGCATGCAAATAAAACCTAGTTCAATTCTCTTAGCCACCTAGAAAGCATCCATTGTTACCCTCCTTTCACAGATGTAAAAGTCAAGGGTCAGAGAAGTGACATAATTTTTCTGACATCTCACAGTCAGGGAAAGAGCTGGGATTGGCAAGAGGGGTTTGCATTTGCAAAACCAATGTTCTTTTCATCTCTATGCTGCTGTTCCTTTGGTGGTGAAAACAGTGATTATCTGTCAGTCTCCCTGCCCTCCCATTTTCTCTCAAGCATTGCCTGGCTGAGAATAGTTGCCCAACAGTTGTGAATTTCCTTCCTTCTCTTTCCTCCTTCTCTGATCTGGCCACGTTTCTTGGCTGCAGACATTTGCAGACTATCAAAATTCTCAAAACAGTTCAAACTAGTTCTGTGTATGAGCAGAATATAGACTCTGTCATAATGTTGGCCCCCTGAAATTATGTTTTTATACACTATGCTTTTCAAATTGGGGCCAATCAACTCGTCATTTACTGAAATGTTTTCAGCAGAGATTATGCTGACACATGGGGATGCATATGTCACATTTATAGGAGAGTTTTAAAATATGATCATTCCGCTGGCATCGATTCCTTGTTAACTAAAGACGAGGTTATTTAGATGCATCGAGTGTGGCTCTTTTGGATCAACTCAGCTACTTTTGATCTTCCTCAGGCTTTTAAAATTTTGTCCTACAAGGATATAAAAAACAAAATTTCATCCTCGTGTTGGAATAGGAGAATGATTAAATATATATACTATAGATATTGGAGAAATGGTACCATATTCAATTACAGTGCCAACATACTAAGTTCCACATCTCACTGTGTCTGAAGTTGTGCAGTTGGGTTTCTGCCATATTAGTGTGGGTGGGAAGCTCCTTGATTAAAGGTCCTCTTAGGCGAAATGCAGGATGACTGGTTATTTTTCTCGGAAATAAGGCCAGTGCAGGTTTGAAGGCAGCAGAATTTAGCTTCACCATCTTGTTTCTCATTCTGGAGAAATCCAAGCTATGGCTATGGAGAAGTACAGCAAGCTCCGATGAGCACTGTACCAGGAATTTGCATTTCAGCCAGAGAGTGCCTATGGGAGCCCAGACTTGCACATCCAGCAGTATCCTGGCCATCTCCTTTCAGGCAGGCATCTTAAACTTAACTTGTCTGAAACTAACCTGTTCTTCCTTCCCTAACTTGCCCGCTCAGTTTATCCCCCTCAGTGCTTGGCAATGCCATGCTTCTAGTTGCTCAGGCCAAAAACCTTAGGGCCATCCCTGATTCCTCTCTTTCCCTCACATTCAACACATCAGTACATTCTGTTGCCTTTGTCTCCATAGTACGTAATATATCTGAACTCTGACCACTTCTCATCACCTCCATTTCCAACATGTTTGTCCAAGCCACCATCATCTCAAGCCTGGATTGCTGCAGCAGCCTCCCACTGGATTTCCTATTCCATGCTTGTCCTTGACAGACTGTCATCAGCCTAGCAGCCCGGTGAAGACCAAGGGCAGATCATACACCTCTCTGTCAGAACTCTCTAGCTGCCCCATATTTCCCTTGGAATAAAAGCCATAGGCCTTCTAGTGTCTTACAAGGATCTGCCGTCTTAGCTCTTGTTCCTTCGCTGGCCTCCCCTGTTATGACTCTCTCCCTCTCTCTTTCTATTCTAGCAAAGGCTTCCTTCCTTTTCTCAGCCACCAAACAGCTCAATGTTGGCCTGAGTCTGGGTTCATTAGTGACGTTTCATCAGGTGTCTCCATCTATTGCCTTGAACCTGTTTCAAAATCATCTCCATACCTTCTGGAGAAAGTGCAAACCACCAGTCCAATTACTCAGGGAGACAACTCAGCTCTACTTCTAAAATATGTGTCTAGCACCTTGTTTTCTTGCCAGCTTCACAGTCAATACTCCAAATTCCCACCCTCAGTTATTATGTCTGAACCAGGGCCTTACAGCTCTGCTCAGGTAGACCTTCAGAGACCTTCACAGGGCAATGCTCACACCTCTTTACTCAAATGTCTTCTTCTCATGGAGGGTTATCTTGATCTCCCTATTTTAAATTTAAAAAGTATTCTATTTCACTTCTCCATCATAAACTGAAAATCTAAACTTTCTAGAATCTAAAAATTGAAAATTTATTAAGATAATTTTACTTATTAACCATGGAATTCTGTATTTAAATAAAATTCAAAATAATTTGATATGTCAAAAAATAAAATTACAACCTGCATATTTTTCTACTAGAACATAAACTCCATGAAAGCAAAACTAGTTGTCTTTTAAAAAAACAAAAACCAAAAAACTGATGTGTCCCTGAGAACTTAGAACAGTGGCTGGAGGAAGTAGGCACCCATCAACTATTAGCTTCATAAATGAATAAGCTGAAAGTCCTAGTTCCATACCTCGATTTGATATTGTGGAGAAGACATTTCAACCTTCTGGAATTTGATTTCGTCATATATGGAGAGGTGAGGGTCTGCAACTCCTACTTCTTGACTTTGGGGTGATGTCAAAACATTCCAAAATATGCTCTGTGCAAATATAACATGGTTCAGGGCACACATGGCAGAGGGTGTAAGTGGCACAGTGGGCTTGTGTGCCATCCTGGAGCTGCCCGGGCTGCATACTCAGGGCTCAGTATTTCTCCTCTGGAAAGTTAGTATCGCAAATTCTTGTTAAATTCTAACTTAAGACTAATATATAGCTGCAGTCTGACTGAATCAGGAAGAATTCAGACCACGAAAAGAGGAGGGAGTCATCATGGTAAATGCTTCTGGTACAAAGTCATTGCTATGGGAACTTCCCACTTTGTTTTACATGCATAGGATTCTGAGGGACCAGTAATAGCAGCCCCTTGAATTGTTTATAATCACACCGCAACTCACTGGGGCTTTGTGACTAGACCTTGCATTAATGATGTGATTGTGCTCTGAAGTCCAAAAGTATCGTTACCTCAGGTTTTAACATTTTTGATGTAAGTTCTTTATTAAAAGTGCTTGCATCAGAAGCCCTTGTCACCTTCTCAGACTGGTGGTGTGTAATTGGAACAGATGCACTGGTGCGTGAAATTGTCAGAGTCCTATTTTAAAGTTCTTCCTCATTTGTAATGAGTTTCCTACCTTTAGGCATTGTGATATATGCCTTTATTCATCCTTGTTAAGGTTTATAAGCAGCTTATAAATAAAAATTTTAATTTTACTTGTAAATGCAGTAGACATTCAACCACAAATATCTCTTTCTTAAAGGGAGAGAAAGAATCCTGACTCATTCATTCAGTTGCATCTCTGGTGCATCTACTATGTGTCAAGCCCTGTGTTAAGGGATGAAGAACAGTAGCTCGCAAATGGCTCAAGTCCTTACCCTCATTCATGGAGTGTTTAGTCTTTCGAAAGAGAGAGAAATCAGACTAATAATTAAATACAGTCTAATTAAAATCAGGCTGTTACTAAGGAAAAGTAGTAGATGGAACAGCAAGAGGCCTGAGCTGCTTGGGGTGGGGGCTAGCATCTCCCCAGCAGGTACCTTTTCACTTGGGACATGAAGGAGTCAGCCAGAGGAGAATGGGGCAGGTGCTTGTGGGATGGACCTGCATCCTAGAGGGTTGAAGAGCGTGTGTGATGGTCCTGGGGTGGGTAGGAAAAAAGAGAAGGCCGAGAAAGAGAGAGGCAGTGAACTGGAGAGGGCCAAATAATGTGGGACCTTGTCAGCTGCAGGTCGAATTTGGGAGTATTTGAAGACTAAGAGGACTCCATTGAAAGGTTTCAAGTAAGAGTGTGACATCACTGGATTTGATTAAGGCATCACTGTGGCTGCTAAGTGGAGGCTGAGCTGGAGTTGAAGTGTGGTTAGAGGGGCAGCACTTGGAGGCTTCTGCGGTTGTTCCAATATAAATAATTTGGTTTTGTGGTGGCAGTGGTGGTAAGAATTGTTGATAGTGACGAGAGTGGAAACAGAACCCAGTGGAAGTAAAACTGGCAAGTCTTGCTGATGGATTGACTGTGTAGTTTATTATCCAGAAGGTGTTGAGATGATTTTTGGAACATGCTCAAAAGACACTACAAGAGGACACATAATGGAACATCAGGAAGGAATCCAGACTCACAGGGAGAATGATATCATGATGAATTCAGCAGCTGGAACTGGTGGTTGCCATGGGACAAAGGCCTCAGGGATCTGATTTCACCTTGAATTCCAGGTCATGATGTTGCATTTACATTCCCCTGCCTTCCAACTGCCAGCCTTGGATTTCACTTCTGCAGAGGCTTCCGGAGAGTGGTTATTCTTCTGTGTGTGTCAAAACAGTGTTCATTCTTGGGTGTTTCCTGAGAATCCACAGAGAGCTTCCAGTCCTTCCAGCACCCTGGAACACTTATGTTTTAAAAATAATTAAAATTTTTTCATTGAAGTAACACATGCACACAGTTAAAATGTGGCAATCAATTAATAAATATATGGAAAGGCTTAGAAAGTGATAATTTCCTACTGTGAGTCTCTCCCCCACTGCAAGTCCTGGTCTTCAGAGGCAACCACTTTTTACCTCTTTTAACTGTTGCTGTGGTTACCTTCATCTCTGTAATAATATACCCGTTTTTATTGAGGTAAATTGATGCAACATCCAGTTTACCATTTTAAAGTGAGCAATCCAGAATCTTTTCCAAATTCATCCAACTTGTAGCATGTGGCAGTACTTTGTTCCTTTTTATGGCTGAATAATATTCCATTGTATGGATATGGCATAATCTGATTATCGATTCATCCACTGATGAACATTTGGGTAGTTTCTACCTTTTGGCTCTTATGAAAAATGCTGCTGTAAACATTCGTGTTTGTATACTTATATTTTAATTTTTTTAGATATATACTTAGAAGTAGAATTGCTGGATCATAAGGTAATTCTATGTTTAACATTTTGAGGAGTTTCCAAGCTGTTTTCCATAGTGGCTGCACCATTTCACATTACCACTAGCAATGCATGAAGGTGCCTGTTTCTCTACATCCTCATCAGCACTTCAGCACTTGTTATTTCCTTTTTTTTTTTTTTTTTTTTTCTATTATAGCTACTCCAATGTGGGTGAAGTGGTATCTCATTGTGGTTTTGATTTGCATTTCCTTAGTGACCAATTAAGTTGATTAATCTTTGTGTGCTTTTTGGCTATTTGTACGTGAAATGTGTGTTCATGTCCATTGCCCATTTAAAAAATTATTATTATAAGTTCTGGGATACATGTGCAGAAAGTGCATGTTTGTTACATAGGTATACAAGTGCCATGGTGGTTTGCTGCACCCATCAACCTGTCATGTACATTAGGTATTTCTCCTAATGCTATCCCTCCCCTTACCCCCACCACCTGACAGGCCCTGGTATGTGATGCTCCTTCCCCTCCTTGTGTCCATGTGTCTCATTGTTCAGCTCCCACTTATGAGTGAGAACATGCAGTGTTTGGTTTTCTGTTCCTGTGTTAGTTTGCTAAGAATGATGGTTTCCAGCTTCATCCACGTCCCTGCAAAAAACGTGAACTCATTTTTTGTTATGGTTCTATAGTATTCCATGGTGTATATGTGCCACATTTTCTTTGTACAGTCTCTCACTGATGGGCATTTGGGTTAGTTCCAAGTCTTTGCTATTGTAAATAGTGCTGCAATAAACATATTTGTGCATGTGTATTTATAGTAGTACAATTTATAATTCTTTGGGTATATACCAAGTAATGCATTGCCCATTTTGTAACAGGAATTTTTGTCTTTTGTTGAAAGTGTTCTTTCAATATTTTGGACACTAGCCCCTAATCAGATATATGATTTGCAGATATTTCTAATTTTGTAGGTTGTCTGTCATTTTCTTGACAATGTCAATTTCATCTATTTTTATTGTAGATGTAGTCCCATTTATCTGTTTTTTTTCTTTTATTGTTTTTGGTGTCAAATCTAAGAATCTATTGCCAAATTGTGAAGATTTACTCTACATTTTCTCCTGAGAGTTTTATAGTTTAAGCTCTTATATTTGGGTTCTGATCCATTTGGAATTAATTTTTGTATATGAGGTAGGGGCCCAACTTTATTCTTTTGCATGTGGTTATCTAGTTGCCAAAGCATCATTTGTTGTAGAGACTATTCTTTCTCCATTGAATGCTCTTGGAAACATTGTCAAAAATCATTTGGCAAAAATTAATATTGCATTTATTTCTGGAGTGCAATTCTATTAGTTTATATGTCTATCCTTATAAAAGTACCACACTATTTTGATTACTGTAAATTTTGCAGTAAATTTTGCAATTGAGATGTATGAGTCCTCCATTTTTATTTTTATTTTTGAATGTTATTTTGGCTATTCAGAGTCTTTTACAATTTCATGTTAATTTGAAGCTTATATTTTCTATTTCTGCAGTAAAGGCCATTAGAAATTTGCATGGGATTATACTGAATCTGTAGATCCTTTTGGGGAGTATTCCCATCTTAACAATATTAAAGCTTCCAATCCATGAACATGGGCTGTCTTCTCTTAATATTGTCTTTGATTTCTTTCAACAATATCCTGTAGGTCCCAGTAGTCAAGACTTTCACTTCCTTGGTTAAATTTATTTCCAGGTGTTTTATTTTGTGGATGTTACTGTAAATGGAATTGCTAGCTTAATATTTTTTTCAAATTGTTTATTACTGGTGTACAAAAAGACAACTGATTTTGTATGTTGTTCTTGTACCCTGCAATTTTGCTGACTTCATTTATTACACTAGTAGTTTGTGTATTGTGTGTGTATATTCTTTGTAATTTTCTGCATATAGAATATGTCATTTGCAAATGTAGATAGTTTTATTTATTTCCAACTTGGATGACTTTTATTTCTTTTTCTGACCTAAATGCTTGGCTAAGATTTCCAGTACAATGTTTAATAGCAGTGGCAAAAGTGGATATTCTTGCCTTTTTCCTAATCCTAATCTTTCAGTTTTTCACCATTTAGTATAATGGTAGCTGTGGGTTTTTCATATATACCATTTATCATGTTAAGGAAGCTCTTTTCTATTTCTAATTTGGTGAGTGCCTTTATCATAAAAGGGTGCTGCATTTTGTAAAGTGCAGATTCTGTATCTTTTAAGATCACCATGTGTTTTTCTTTCCCCCTTTGTTTAAACTTCTATTAATATGGTGTATTTATTTATTTATTTATTTTTGGAGATGGAGTTTCGCTCTTGTTACCCAGGCTAGAGTGCAATGGCACGATCTCAGCTCACCGCAACCTCCGCCTCCTGGGTTCAGGCAATTCTCCTGCCCCAGCCTCCTGAGTAGGTGGGATTACAAGCATGCGCCACCATGCCTAGCTAATTTTTTATATTTTTAGTAGAGACGGGGTTTCACCATGTTGACCAGGATGGTCTTGATCTCTTGACCTCATGATCCACC
>NW_016107627.1:2209796-2210160 GCF_001604975.1 Cebus imitator
GGTTTCACCATGTTAGCCAGGGTGGTATCGATCTCCTGACATCATGATCTGCCTGCTTCAGCCTCCCAATCCTATTTCTTTTTGAGTCTATTTTGGTAATTTGTGTTTCTAAGAATTTGCCCACTTCATCTAGATTTAATTTGTTGACATAGATTTGGAAAAACTCAAACTGTTTTTCCTCTGCTCTCATACTGCAATAATCAACACAGAATAATACTTCTGTGATCATCTTACTACAATATGATGATCACATCATACTGCAATAATCATCAATACAGAATAATACTTCTGTGATCATCTTCCTACAATATGATGATCACATCATACTGCAATAATCATCAACACAGAATAATACTTCTGTGAT